>NC_058132.1:434994935-435058060 GCF_016433145.1 Gracilinanus agilis
TTCACCCCCTCTTTCCCATCCCCCATGCCATCTTAGATTATTTAGTGTTCCACCCTCACCCTGTTAATTATTCTTCTGATTACTATAATAGTGAATATTATAATAGTGAATTGAGTTCACTACAGAAAATTAAACATAACGTTTCTCTACATAGGAATACAGATTATTAGATCTCACTGAGGCCCTTAAAAAGGCAAATTTAAAAATTATAAGTTTTCTTTCTTTCCCCTCTGTATCTTATTTACCTTTTCATGTTTCTCTCGATTTTTGTGGTTGGATATCAAGCTTTCCATTTAGTCCTGGTCTTTCTGTGCAAATACCTGGAATTCTTCAATTTTGTTGAATGCCCATACTTTCCCCTGGAAATATATCGTCAATTTTGATGGGTAGTTGATCCGTGGTTGCAGGCCCAGCTCTCTTGCTTTTCTGAATATTGTATTCCAAGCCTTACGGTCTTTTAGCGTGGAGGCTGCCAGATCCTGTGTGATCCTGATTGCTGTTCCTTGATATTTGAATTGTCTCTTTCTGGCTTCTTGTAAGATTTTTTCTTTTGCTTGAAAGCTTTTGAATTTGGCAATAATATTTCTAACTGTTTTCTTCTCTGGATCGAATGTAGTGGGTGTTCTATGAATCCTTTCGATGTCTATATTTCCCTCTTGTTGTAGGACTTCAGGGCAATTTTGCTGAATAATTTCTTTTAGTATGGAGTCCAGGTTTGTATTAATTTCTGGTTTTTCTTGAAGACCAATGATTCTCAAGTTGTCTCTTCTAGACCGGTTTTCTTGGTCTGTCACTCTCTCATTGAGATATTTCATATTTCCTTCTATTTTTTCAGTCTTTTGACTTTGTTTTATTTGTTCTTGTTGTCTTGAGAGATCATTAGCTTCTAATTGCTCGATTCTAGCCTTTAGGGACTGGTTTTCGGCTATAATCTTTTGGTTTTCCTTTTCAATCTGGTCATTTCTGGTGTTCAATTTGCTTATCAGTTCATTTGATTTCTGAGCCTCACTTTCCAATTGCAAGATTCTACCTTTTAGACTGTTATTTTCTTGCCAGATCTCTTCCATTTTCCTCAAAATCTCAGTTTTGAACTCTTCCATAGCTTGTGAGGAGTTTTCCTTATTTGAGGAGGGTCCGGATGCTTGTTTGCTCTCCTCCTCTGTTTGCTCGGTTGTCTGGATTTTCTCTGTGTAAAAGCTGTCGAGTGTTAAAGACTTCTTTTTCTTGTTATTATTCTTTCTATTCTGAACTTCCTGAGACTGGGTAGCCATCTTTAGCCCAGCAGCTTCTCAGATTTATCCTCTCGCTCAGTGTCTGTCCGCGATCTATTGGCTCCTGAGGTCTGAGTTCTGGTTTTTTCCAAGGTCAAGCCCCCTGGTGTGCCCCCTTGCTTGATCCTCTGCAGGAGGTTTCTTTACAAGTCTCAGGGCACTGCTTCCACAGTCGTATACCCGTCCACTCTGGTTCCCCACTTAGGCTTTAGTTCCTGGCTGTGTCTGCCTCCACCCACACCTCCGCTGTGCCTGCGCTCTCAGCCTGCACTCTGTGCCTGGGGTCCTGCTCCCGCGCTCAGATTTTGCCTGTGTTTTTTTGGCTTAATGGGGTCCTAAGTCTTGCTGCTCTCAGGAACAGGTCCCAGAGCTGCCGATGACTCGATGGGTGCCCCAAACTTGCTCTATTTCTTTTTAGCTGGCTTCGGAGCTATAGATGAGTGTGGAGGGGGTGGGGGTGGGGTGGTTGCTCAGCCCGTGATTTCTTGAGGGCTGTTTCACCCCTTTATAGCATGGAAATGCCTCGATTCCACGTACCTTCCACACTGTGCTCTGTTGTGGGGGTTCCTCCGTTCGTCTGGATTTGTTTTTATGTCCCCTTGAGAAGTTTTGTGTGTTTCGGTCAGGAGAGGTTAAGAGCTGCTTCTTACTCTGCCACCATCTTAACCCAGAACCTCTCTTATTTACCTTTTAATATTTCTCTTGATTTTTGTTTCTAAATATTAAACTTTACACTTTGTTCTGGTCTTTTCTTGAGGGCTGTTTCACCCCTTTATAGCATGGAAATGCCTCGATTCCACGTACCTTCCACACTGTGCTCTGTTGTGGGGGTTCCTCCGTTCGTCTGGATTTGTTTTTATGTCCCCTTGAGAAGTTTTGTGTGTTTCGGTCAGGAGAGGTTAAGAGCTGCTTCTTACTCTGCCACCATCTTAACCCAGAACCTCTCTTATTTACCTTTTAATATTTCTCTTGATTTTTGTTTCTAAATATTAAACTTTACACTTTGTTCTGGTCTTTTCTTTACAAATCTTCTATCTTGTTGAAAGCCCGTACTTTCCCCTGGAAGGATATAGTCAGTTTTAATGGGTAGGTGATCCTTGGTTGTAGATCCAATTCTCTTGCCTTTCTGAATATCATATTCCAAGCCTTGAGGTCTTTTAGTTTGGAGGCTGCCAGATCATGTGTAATCCTGATTGGTGCTCTTTGGTGTATAAATTGTCTCTTTCTGGCTTCTTGTAATATTTTCTTTTTAACTTAGAAGCTCATGAATTTGGCAATTATATTCCTGGGAGTTGTCCTTTGAGGATTTAATGTAAATGGTTATATATGGGCTCTTTCAATATCTATTTTGACCTCTTCGTCAAGAATTTTAGGGCACTTTTCTTTGATAATTTCTTGTAATATTATATCAAGTTTCCTGTTTGTTTCTGAGTTTTCAGGTAGACCAATGATTCTCAAATTGTCTCTTCTAGTCAAGATTTCTTGGTCAGTCAGTCATTTTCTCTGTGAGATATTTCCCTTTTCCTTCTTTGTGATTCTTTTGACTTTGCTTTATTAATTCTTGCTTTCTTGTGAGGCCATTAGCTTCTACTTCCCCAATTCACTTCTTTAAAAACTGGTTTTCAGGTATAACCCTTTGATTTTCCCTTTCTTTCTGGTCTATTCTGCTTTTCATGGCTTCCAGCAGGTCATTTCTTGTCTCCAATTCATCATTTTATTTGATTTCTGGACCTCACTTTGCAAATGTGAAATTTTGTATTTTAAACTGTTATTTTCTTTTTTAACTATTTCCCTTTTTCTTGTCAAATCTCTTCCATCTTTTTCATGATCTCAAATTTGAACTCTTCAAGAGCTTGTGATGAATTTCCATTTTTTGGAAGTTTTGTATTTGTTTACTTGTTTGTCCTCCTCTTCTGTCTCCCCTGTGTTCTGGAATGTTTTCCTCTGGAAAAATTATTCAGGGTCAGTGTCTTATTCTTGTTCCTTTTGGTCGTTGAAGGTTGTTTTTCTTAGGCCTTGCTAGCCATCACTATCTTCGTTTTTTCCTTCCCAGTCAGAATTCTGAGTGTGGAGGGCAGGCTCTCTGTGTGTGGAACTATGGAATAGCTTTTGCCTGAGGCTACTTTTGAGTCTCTATAGCTTCTACTTTGTGCTACCCCCTCTGCTCTGTCTCCTGCCCCCAAGGTCCACACTCTTCACCCTCCTAGGGGATCAAGTCTACCTGCTCTCAAGGGTAAGTACCTGGTGTTCTGGTGCACTGGCTCTGACTCTGGGACCATAGTTGTAGTGAGGTGGGGGGTTGATCAACCAGTATCTTGGTGGGAGCTATCTCACCCCCGTATAGAATAGAAATGCCCAAATTCCACCTACCTTTAATGGAGCACCTACTGTGGAGTCCCTTCATTCATCTGAACTTAGTTTTTGTTTTCCTTTTCAGGTATCATGTATCATTTGATGATGAGGAAGAGTAAGATTCCTCTTTCTACTCTGCAGCCATCTTAACTAGGAAGTCCTCATCTTTCTCATTTAAGTCACAACTTCAATTCCTCTATATATTTTTCATTTCAAAAATTAAGAATGGAGAAAATTAACTCTTACTTTTACCTCCTCTCCATTCTGAAATACTGAATCAGAAAGTTAAGAGTCAAGTTCTTTTGACTCTGTTGGAGTTTATTGTTCAATTTTCAAATCTCATTGGAAAGTTTAGAAAATAAAAAAAGTACCTTCCATCTTAGGAAATACCGTGTATTTGTTCCAAGGTAGAAGAGTAGTAATGGCTACATAATGAGGAGTACTCAATGGGGATTCAGTAATAGCTAGGAAGTGTCTGAGGCACAATTTTAACTTAGAATCTATGATCTCTAGATCTGGTTCTCAATCTGGTGAGCCACCCAGTTGCCCCCTACAAGATTTTTATTTTTAAAATTTCATTATTTCTTTCTCCTCTGAAATCAATATTTTTTTCATGGCTGGTGACCCCAACAGGAAAAGAATGTTAAATCATTTGTAAAATATTACTTGAAATAAATCAATTTATATTAGCATTCATTTATTCTATCCAACAAAGAAAAGACAAATGAAATAAATTAAATTTGAAATCTCCCTAAAAGGAAGGTAGAATATCTACCACTTGAAATAAATTGGACATATATGAAGATAAATTTTTGATTTCACAAATATTGAGAGTTTCTTAATAACAGCATGTAGTATCAGTTACCAAGGGATAGTATAACACTAATACTGAGAGCAAGTAGGTGACTTGGATAGAGTAGCAGTTCTGGAGATGGGAGACTGGGTTTGAACCTAGACTCAGATACTTCCTCTGGGGAAGTCACTTAACCCCAATTGCCCAGACTTTACCACTTCCTTATCTGTTTTGGAATGAATACTTAAGTGTCTATTTTAAGACAGAAGGTAATGATGTGTTTAAAAAGAAAACACGAGTAGTAAAGGTTTTTTATTCAACTCCTTTCTTGAATGAGATGATTTTTGATAATACTTTTAATAGAATCTCAGGCATTAGAAAGGTTATAGCTGTCTAAAAACTAGATGATAGATGATGTAAATGACTGATATATCACAAATTTGGGATATAAAATAGGAACATAGTTAACAAAGATAGTTGCCAAGCATATATAAAGCTCAGAATAAGATCAAAAGCTTATGTCCAAACCAGATACAAGCCATTAAGCAATCAGCATCTCAAGGGTTAATTGAATCAGTTGTGGGAGATGGACCTCAGCTCTCCGAAACATAAGGTCATCATACTATCTTGGAAGAACTGAAACTGACAGAAATCCAGAAAAATGCTAAGAGTAGCATCAAGGAAGGACTGAAGTTTAATAGAGTACCATAATCTCCCAGAAAACAAAGCCTTTATGTAAAAAAGTAGGGGGGGAAAGTAGGAAAAAAGCACCTAATTCTAAAGAATTTTTATCATACTTTTCTAGGGGTGGAGCCAAGATGAAAGAATAACTAGGGCAACAGCTCTGTTTCACCATGAAAATCCTCTCTGACCAAGAGTAAAATATCACCACAAAATGAATACAGGAGTGAAAGAACCAAAAAAGAGACAGAGTGAAATAATCTTCAAAAAGAGAAAACCACAAAATGTATGCAAAGAACATCTGGGAACTGAGGTGAGAGGGAAACAGAGATAGTAGGAGGCACAGCAGGGAACAAAGAGAAATCCAAGAGCAAACCACACCCATCATCTTCTCTCACATATTCTGAACTTAATGCCAACTGAATAGGCAGACCCTGACATCCTGCCAGGGCAAATAGTGTCCAAGCCATCTCATACCCATTGAAATTTCAAACATGTGGAGACGTCTTCAGTCTCAGCCCAGGGCAATCTGGACTGAAGGGGGCTGATCCATGTGGGCCCAGAGGGAAGACAGGAATTCCTATCTGGATTTGGGATGAGAACATAACCCACAGTTTGGGGTGAGGACACAACTCTCAATAGGGATCTACTTGGGATCTTTCTGCCGAAAACTAATGGTAGAATTCCAGCACAGGGTAATTAAAGATATGCCTGATTGCAGTTCAGATTGAATGTCACTAGATTGTGACGTGATCAAGTTCAAACTGAGATAAAAATCTTACACCCAAGCCTGAGGAAAGTCCTTAAGCTAGCAATATCTCAATGGTCAATTGAATCAGAATGATGAGGGGACTATCAGAGCTCTCAGCCCTCAGACCATCTGGTAAACTAGTAACAACTCAGAAAATAAGACAAAAATAACATCAAGGAAGGACTTAAGGTTAAGAGGGAACCCTAACTTCCCAGAAAACAAAACTTACTTACAATTAGATAGGAAAAATGTGCCAAACAATCAAAAAAGCACCTAACTAAATGATTTTATAGAGTGAAAGAGCAAGGTGCAGACACAGAAGTGGACACTGAAAGCAAAGGAAACACAAGCAAATTTCAAAAGAAAAATACAGATTGAACAGAGAGCCTGAAAAACCTCAAAAAAGATTTCAAAAACCAATTAGGAGTGGCAGAGGAAAGTGGGGAGGAGAAATTAAAGTGATGCAAGAAAAAAAGGAAAGTAATGCAAGAAAAAATGAAAATGATGCAAGAGAAATGGGCCAATTAAAAAAGGAGAACCAAAAATTGACAGAGGAAAAGCGGGTCTTAAAAATAAGAATCAACAATCTAGAAACCAATGATTTCATGAGAAATCAAGAAATAATAAAGCATAATCAAAAACAGATGAAACCATGAAATATCTTATTGAAAAAACAATTGAAATAGAAAATAGATCTAGGTGAAACAATATGAGAATTTCATATTACAATAAATTATCAAGGATAACTGCCAAGATATCCTTGAACAAGAAAATAAAGTTGAAACTAAAAGAATTCCCAGTTCAACTCAAGAAAGAATTACTCAGTTGACAACTTCCAGGAATGTAATAGCTAAATTCAATAGCCACCAAGCCAAAGAAAAGATACTTCAAGCAGCCAGAAAGAAACCATTTAAATACCATAGAGCTACAATCAGAGTCACTCAGGACCTAGTGTCTTCTACATTAAAGGACTGTAAAGCATGGAATATGATACTTAGGAAAACAAAAGATTTGGGTTTGCAACCCAAAGTCACCTAGCCAGCAAAACTGAATATATTCTTTCGGGAGGGAAATGGTCATTCAATAAGATATTTCCAAGCATTCCTGAGGAATAAGTCCGACCTAAACAAAAAAATTGAAGGCCACATATGAGACACAAGAGAAGCCCAGAAAGGTAAATACGAAAGAGAAAATTTAAAGGACTCATTAAGATAAAAATGTCTGTATGGAAAGAGGATTCCAGTAATTCTCAAAAATTACTCACAGTAAGTAGACAAAAGAGAAAAACTTTACTCAGAAAGACAAAGGAGGAGGAGAGGACTACTGGGTTAAGATGGTTGCAGAGTAGAACAGGGAGCTTAACTCTCCTCAGCTCCAACCGATACATGATACCTCAAAAGATGAATGAAGGGACCTCACAATGGGGCTCAGCATTGAAGCTACATGGGATCTGGCCATTTCCAAACTATAAGGGGCTAAAATAGCTCCCATCAAAAAACATGAGCTGATCAACCATCACCCCACCTTCAGTACCAGACTCAGAGGCACCACAACATAGTAAAAGTGAGCAGGGGGTAAACTCTAGCTTCTTGGAAGCTAACTGGGACCACCAGGAGTTTGCCCCTAAGAACAGCAATACTTGAGACCTCCAGAAGCCCAGACCTTAGGTGTGGGGATAGAGCTACGAGGGGAAAGAGCATGCTGAAATGCAAGGCAGGGGGAACCTCAAACAGAGAAGTAAGATCAATTCACAACTTCACCAGTAATGCATTAATGTCCCAATTTTGCCACATCCCCTCCAACATTCATTACTCTCCCCTTCTTTCATTTTAGCCAATCTGCTAGGTGTGAGGTGATACCTCAGAGTTGTTTTGATTTGCATTTCTCTAATTATTAGAGATTTGGAACACTTTCTCAGGTGCTTATTGATACTTTTGATTTCTTTACCTGAAAATTGCCTATTCATGTCTCTTTCCCATTTATCAATTGGGGAATGGCTAGATTTTTTTATACAATTACTTTAATTCCTTGTATATTTGAGTAATTAGACCCCTGCCAGAGTTTTTCATTATAAAGATTTTTTCCCAATTTGTTGTTTCCCTTCTGATTTTGACTACATTGTTTGTACAAAAACTTTTTAGTTTAATATAATCAAAACCAATTAATTTACCTTTTGTAATTTTCTCTAATTCTTGCTTGGTTTTAAAGTCTTTCCTTTCCAACAGATCTGACAAGTAAACTATTCTCTGTTCACTTAACTTGTTTATAGTTTCCCTCTTTATATTCAAGTCGTTCACCCATTCTGAATTTATCTTGGTGTGGGGTGTGAGATGTTGATCTAGATCTAATCTCTTCCATATTGTTTTCCAAATTTCCCAGCAGTTTTTGTCAAATACTGGATTCATGTCCCAAAAGTTGGGCTCTTTGGGTTTATCATACACTGTCTAGCTGATGTCATTTACCCCAAGTCTATTCCACTGATTCTCCTCTCTGTCTCTTAGCCAGCACCATATTGTTTTGATGACTGCTGCTTTATAGTATAGTTTAATATCTGGTACCGCTAGGCCCCCTTCCTTCACATTTTTTTTCATTATTCCTTGAAATTCTTGATCTTTTGTTATTCCAAATGAAATTTGTTATAGTTTTTTCTAATTAAGTAAAGAAGTTTTTTGGTAATTTGATAGGTATGGCGCTAAATAGGTAAATTAATTTGGGTAGAATTGTCACTTTTATTATGTTAGCTAGTCCTACCCATGAGCAATTAATGGCTTTCCAATTGTTTAGATCCAGTTTTATTTGTTTGGAAAGTGTTTTGTAGTTGTTTTCATATAATTGCTGTGTTTGTTTTGGTAGATAGATTCCTAAGTAATTTATATTGTCTAGGGTGATTTTAAATGGCGTTTCTCTTTCTACTTCTTGCTGCTCTAGTGTGTTGGAAATGTATAGAAATGCTGATGATTTATGTGCATTTATTTTGTATCCTGCAACTTTGCTAAAGTTGTTGATTATTTCTACAAGCTTCTTAGTTGATTCTCTAGGATTTTTTAAGTAGATCATCATCTCATCTTCAAAGAGTGATAGCTTAGTCTCCTCCTTGCCTATTTTGATACCTTCAATTTCTTTTTCTTCTCTAATTGCAACTGCTAGTGTTTCTAGTACTATGTTGAATAATAGAGGTGATAATGGGCATCCTTGTTTTACTCCTGATCTTGTTGGAAAGGCTTCTAATTTATCCCCATTGCATATGATGTTTGTTGATGGTTTTAGGTATATACTGTTTATCATTTTTAGGAAAGGTCCTTCTATTCCTATACTTTCCAGTGTTTTCAATAGGAATGGATGCTGTATTTTGTCAAAGGCTTTTTCAGCATCTATTGAGATAATCATGTGAATTTTGTTTGTTAGACTGTTGATATGGTCAATTATGTGGATGGTTTTCCTAATGTTGAACCAACCTTGCATTCCAGGTATGAATCCCACCTGATCATGGCAGATGATCTTCTTAATTACTTGCTAGAGTCTCTTTGCTAGTATTCTATTTAAGATTTTTGCATCTATGTTCATTAGGGAGATTGGTCTGTAGTTTTCTTTCTCTGTTTTTGATCTCCCTGGCTTTGGAATCAGTACCATATTTGTGTCCTAAAAGGAATTTGGTAGGACTCCTTCTTTGCTTATCATATCAAATAATTTGTATAGTATTGGGATTAGTTGCTCTTTGAATGTCTGATAGAATTCACTTTTGAATCCATCAGGCCCTGGTGATTTTTTCTGTGGGACTTCTTTGATGGCTTGTTCAATTTCTATTTCTGATATGGGATTATTTAGATATTCTATTTCTTCTGCTGTTAATCTAGGCAGTTTATATTTTTTTAAATATTCGTCAATATCTCCTAAATTGTCATTTTTATTGCCATATAATTGGGCAAAATAGTTTTTAATGATTGCCTTAATTTCCCCTTCATTAGAGGTGAGGTCTCCCTTTTCACCTTTGATACTATCAATTTGGATATCGTCTTTCCTTTTTTTTATTAGATTGACCAGTACTTTGTCTATTTTATCTGTTTTTTCAAAGTACCCGCTTCTAGTCTTATTTATTAATTCAATAGTTCTTTTACTTTCAATTTTATTAATTTCTCCCTTGGTTTTTAGTATTTCTAATTTAGTTTTCATCTGGTGATTTTTAATTTGCTCACTTTCTAATTTTTTGAGTTGCATGCCCAATTCATTGATCTCTGCCCTCCTTAATTTGTTAATATATGCACTCAAGGATATAAGTTTCCCCCTGAGTACTGCCTTGGCCGCATCCCACATAGTTTGGTAGGATGTCTCATCATTGTCATTTTCTTCAATGAAATTGTTGATTTTTTCTATGATTCCTTCTTTGACAAATTGGTTTTGGAGAATCATATTATTTGATTTCAAATTAGTTTTTGATTTTCCTGTCCAGGTGCCGTTACTAATTATTATTTTTATTGCATTATGATCTTAGAAGGTTACATGTATTATTTCTGCTCTTTTGCATTTGTTTGCAATGATTCTATGCATATAACATAGTCAATCTTTGTGAATGTACCATGTGCAGCTGAAAAGAAAGTGTATTCCTTTTTTGCCCCTATTTATTTTTCTCCACATATCAATTAAATCTAATTTTTCTAGGACTTCATTCACCTCTCTTACCTCTTTCTTATTTATTTTTCTGTTTGATTTATCTAGACTTGTAAGAGGAGTATTTAGATCTCCCACTAGTATGGTTTTACTATCTATTTCCTTCTTGAGCTCTGCCAGTTTTTCCTTTATGAATTTGTATGCTATGCCACTTGGTGCATACATATTGAGGAGTGTTATTCCCTCATTGTTTATACTGCCTTTAATCAGGATATAATGACCTTCCCTGTCTTTTTTAATCATATCTATTTTTACTTTGACTTTGTCAGAAATCATAATAGCCACTCCTGCCTTCTTTTTCTCATTTGATGCCCAAAAGATTTTCCTCAAGCCCTGAACCTGAAACTTGTGTATGTCCACCCGCCTCATATGTGTTTCTTGTAGACAACATATGGTAGGATTTTGGTTTCTAATCCACTCTGCTATTTGCTTCTGTTTTATGAGCAAGTTCATCCCATTTGACATTCAGAGTTATAATCATCACTTGTGCATTTGCTGACATTTTCGTATCCTCCCCTATTCCTACCCACTTTTTCTTATACTATTTCCTTTTAAATCACTGATTTGCTATTGAGCCGCTATCCCTTATCCCCTCCCTTGATTAACTTCCCTTTCTACCCCATCCCTTATTTTTCTCCTTTTTGTTTTTAAAGGCCTTATGAATTGCTTCCCCCTTCTTCTCCCCTCCCTTTTTTTGACCTCCCCACTCCCCTGCTCCCCTTGGTTTATCCCTTCTGAAATTCTCAGAAGGTTTAGATAAGAGTTTTATGTCCCAATGGATAGTATAGCTACTCTTCCCTCTCTGGGTTGATTACACGGAGAATAAGGTTTGATTATTACCTCTTAATGGTCTCTTCCTCTCCTTCTTATAATAGTATTTGTCTCCTCTCCTTCCCATGCCCTCTTTGTGTGTAATAGAATATCCCATTTTTCTTATTCACTCAAGTTTCTCTTGGTGTTCCCTGCTATTCAGCCCCTCTTTCCCATCCCACATGTCAGATTATTTAGTGTTCTACCCTCACCCTGTGAATTATTCTTCTCATTACTATAATAGTGAATACTATAATAGTGAATAGAGTTCACTACAGAGAATTACACATAACATTTCTCTACATAGGAATACAGATAATTAGATCTCACTGAAGCCCTTAAAAAGGCAAATTTAAAAATTCCAAGTTTTCTTTCTTTCCCCTCTGTATCTTATTTACCTTTTCAGGTTTCTCTCGATTTTTGTGGTTGGATATCAAACTTTCCATTTAGCCCTGGTCTTTTCTGTGTAAATACCTGGAATTCTTCAATTTTGTTGAATGCCCATACTTTCCCCTGGAAATATATAGTCAAATTTGATGGGTAGTTGATCCGTGGTTGAAGGCTCAGCTCTCTTGCCTTTCTGAATATCGTATTCCAAGCCTTGCGATCTTTTAGCGTGGAGGCTGCCAGATCTTATGTGATCCTGATTGGTGCTCCTTGATATTTGAATTGTCTCTTTCTGGTTTCTTGTAAGATTTTTTCTTTTGCTTTGAAACTTTTGAATTTGGCAATTATATTTCTGGGCGTTTTCTTATCTGGATCGAATGTCACAGTTGTTCTATGAATCCTTTCAATGTCTGTATTGCCCTCTTGTTGTAGGACTTCAGGGCAATTTTGCTGAATAATTTCTTTTAGTACGGAGTCCAGGTTTCTATTAATTTCTGGTTTTTCTGGAAGACCAATTATTCTCAAATTGTCTCTTCTAGACCAGTTTTCTTGGTCTGTCACTCTCTCATTGAGATATTTCATGTTTCCTTCTATTTTTTCAGTCTTTTGACTTTGTTTTATTTGTTCTTGTTGTCTTGAGAGATCATTAGCTTCTAATTGCTCAATTCTAGCCTTTAGGGATTGGTTTTCGGCTATAATCTTTCTGTTTTCGGCTATGATCTTTTGGTTTTCGGCTATAATCTTCTGTTTTTCGGCTATAATCTTCTGGTTTTCAGCTATAAGCTTCTGGTATTCCTTTTCAATCTGGTCATTTCTGGTGTTCTATTTGCTTATCAGTTCATTTGGTTTCTGAGCCTCACTTTCCAATTGCAAGATTCTACCTTTTAGACTGTTATTCTCTTGCCAGATCTCTTCCATTTTCCTCAAAATCTCAGTTTTGAACTCTTCCATAGCTTATGAGGAGTTTTCCTTATTTGAGGAGGGTCCAGATGCTTGTTTGTTCTCCTCCTCTGTTTGCTCGGTTGTCTGGATTTTCTCTGTGTAAAAGTCGTTGAGTGTTAAAGACTTCTTTTTCTTGTTGTTTATCTTTCTCTTCTGAACTTCCTGAGACTGGGTAGCCATCTTTAGCCCAGCAGCTTCTCAGGTTTATCCTCGCGCTCAGGGTCTGTCCACAGTCTTTTGGCTCCTGAGGTCTGAGTTCTGTTTTTTTTCCAAGGTCAAGCCCCCTGGTGGACCCCCTTGCTTGATCCTGTGCTGGATGTTTCTTTACAAGTCTCAGGGCGCTTCTTCCACAGTTGAATACCCATCTGCACTGGTTCCCCACTCATGGTTTCAGAGCTTTAGCTCATGGCTGTGTTTGCCTACACCCATGCCTCCGCCCGCGCCTGTGCTCTGAGCCCATCCTCTGAGCCCTGCTCTCACGCTCAGGGTTTGTGTGCGTTCTTTAGCTTTTTGAGGTTTTAAATCTTGCTGCTCTCAGGAACAGGCCCCGGAGCTGCCAATGACTCGATGGGTGCCCCAAACTTGCTCTATTTCTTTTTAGCTGGCTTCAGCGCTATAGGTGGTGTGTGTGGAGGGGTTAGGGTGGGGTGGTTGCTCAGCCTGCAATTTAGTGAAAGCTGTTTCACCCCTTTATGGCATGGAAATGCCCCGATTCCATGTAGCTTCCATACTGTGCCCTGTTGTGGAGTTCCTCCATTCGTCTGGAGTTGTTTTTATGTCCCCTTGAGGAGTTTTGTGTGTTTCGGTCAGGAGAGGTTAAGAGCTGCTTCTTACTCTGCCACCATCTTAACCCGGAACCGCCTCACTGAAGTCTCTTTTAAAGAGGCTTCTTTTGCATCTCTTCTTGTGCCTTCATCCTAGTTTACGTGTCCAATCACAACAGACACTTTTCTTAGGACTGCCCAGGAGGCAGTCAGTAAATTCTGATTTGTCACTCATTCTAGCATACGTGGGTCACAGTCCTTCCAATTTCTGAATTAATTGGGGATGTTCTCACCATTGGTGATTAAATCTAAATATGGGCAGGGCAGATTTAATTTCATTATCACAATTGTGACTTTTAAAGTAGCCTTAGGTGAAAACTGCTCCACAGCTCTATACACAGAGAGCCTGCCTTCCTCACTCAGACTTCTGACTGAAAAGGAAAAACCAACATAATAATGGCAAGCAAAGCCCAAGAACTAACCACCAGAAAAAACAAGAAGAAAACATTAACACTCAATAACTTTTACACAGAAAAAAATCCAGACAAAAGAGCAGACAGCAGAGGAGGACAAGCAAGAAAACACATCCAAACCTTCCCAAAAAATGAAAATTGGTCACAAGATCTTGAAGAGTTAAAATCTGAGATCATGAGAAAGATGGAAACAATTTGGCAACAAAAGTCAGAGATAGCTCAAAAGGAAATTAACAGTTTAAAAGAAAAACTCTCAGTTGGAGAAAGATGCCACAAAATCAAATGATAATTGGGCAAGTGATATGAATAAGCAATTTTCAGATAAAGAAATCAAATTTATCAGTAAGCTCGTGAAAAGTGTTCTAAATCTCTTATAAATAGAGAAATGCAAATTAAAAAATAACTCTGAGTTACCACCTTACACATAGCAGATTAGCTTACATGTCAGCAAAAGAAAGTAATAAATGTTTGAGGCATATGGCAAAATTGGGACATTAATGAATTGCTGGTGGAGTTGTGAATTGATCCAACCATTCTGGATGGCAATTTGGAACTATGCCCAAAGGGCATCAAAAGACTGATTGCCTTTTGATCCAGCCATATCACTGCTAGGTTTATAACCCAAAGCTATCATAGCAAAAAAGGCTCAAATATTTATAGCCACACTCCTTGAGGTGGCAAAGAATGGGAAAATGAGGGGATGCCCTTTTATTGGGAATGGCTGAAAAAATTGTGGTATCTCTTAGTTATGGAATACTTTGTACTCAAAGGAATAATGAACTGGAGAAATTCCATGTGAACTGGAATGACCTCCAGAAATTGATATAGAGTGAAATAAGCAGAACCAGGAGAACATTGTATACTGAGATTGATACACTGTGTTTCAATCTAATGCAATGTATGTCTCTACTAGCAGCAATGCAATGATCCAGGACACCTCTGAGGGATTTATGAGAAAGAATGCTATCCACATTCAGAGAAAGAACTGAACTGTGGCAGTAGAAACACAAAAGAAAAACAACTTCTTCATCAAAAGGGTTGATGAGATTTTGAGTTGGGACATAGACTATAAATGATCACCCTAGTGCAAATATCAATAATATGGAAATACATCTTGATCAATGACATATGTAAAACCCAATGGAATTGTGCATCAACTATGGGAGGTGTCTGAGCTGAGGAGAGGAAAAGAACATGAATCTTGTAACCATGGAAAAATGTTCTACATTAATCAATTAATTAAAAATTTGAAATAAAAAAAACCTGGTTGCTTAAAAAGGAATCATGGAAACAACTAATAATTTCATTCAAGAGAATAACAATGAGGAGACATCCTATTAAAATCTATGGGATGCAGCCAAAGCATAATTCAGGGGAAAATTTTTATCCCTGAGTGTATATATCAACAAATCGTAGATTTGGGTATGCAAATTAAAGAACTAGAAAGACAAATTAAAAATTTGCAGATAAAAACTAAATTAGAAATCCTAAAAATTAAATAAGAAATTAATAAAATTGAAAATGAAAGAACTATTGAATTAATAAATAAGACTAGAAGCTGGTACTTTGAAAAGAATAAAATAGCTAAAGCACTAGTTAATCTAATAAAAAAGGGAGAAAAATAAATCAACAGTATCAAAGATGAAAAGGGAGACTTCATCTCTAATCAAGAGGAAATTAAGGTAATTATTAAGAATTATTTTGCTCAATTATACCGCAATAAATATGGCAATCAAGGTGTTAATTGCCTACATTAACAGAAGGAGAAATAAAGTATTGAATACCATATCAGAAAAAAAAATTGAAAAAGTCATCAGTGAACTCCCTAATAAAAAATACCCAGGGCCACTTGGGTTCAAAAGTGCATTCTATCAAATATTTTAAGGATAACTAATTCCACTACTATACAAACTATTTGACAAAATAAGGAAATAAATGCAAATCAAAGCAACTCTGAAGTACCACTTCACACCTAACAAATTCACTAATATGACAGCAAAGGAAAGTGATAAATATTGGAGGGAAGGTGGCAAAATTGGGACACTAATACACTGCTGTTGGAGTTGTGAATTGGTCCAACCATTTTGTAGGGCAATTTGGAAATATGCACAAAGGGCTTTAAATGAATGCCTGCCCTTTGACGCAGGCATACGACTATTGGGTTTGTACCCCAAAGAGATGATAAGGAAAAACACTTGTACAAAAATATTCAGAGCTGCACTCTTTGTGGTGGCAAAAAATTGGAAGCTGATTGGGTGTCCATCTATTGGGGAACAGCTGAATAAATTGTGGTATGTGTTGGTGATGGAATTCTATTGTGCTAAAAGGAATAATGCCCTGGAGGAATTCCCTGTGAACTGGAACAACTTCCAGGAACTGAAGCAGAGTGAAAGGAGCAGATTCAGGAGATCATTATACACAGAGACAATACACGTTGGCACAATCAAATGTAATGGACTTCTCTAGTAGCAGCAATGCAATGTTTAAGGACAATTCTGAGGAACTTATGAGAAAGAACAGTATCCACATCCAGAGAAAGAAGTTGTTGTGTGGAGATGGAAAGCATGGAATCCCTGCAAAGATACATGGACAGCCTCACCCAGAATTCCAGGGGAACCCCCTGGAGAACTTTGGGTGAGGGGGCAGTTGAGAGGAATTGGCAGTTACTTTGTGGAGGTTGAAGTGAGCAGATACCCTGCTTACTACTCCACTTGGGGGTTCACTTGAGAGGCCATAGTGGCATAGCCAGTGTGGTTACTACATAAGGATTAGCCTGTTTAGTAGAGTTAGTTTATATCAACTTCATTACAACAAATATTTAATGATTAGAGAGTAAAGATATTCATTAATAGCAAGAGACCAGTTTTAGTTAAGTGTCTCATCCCCTCCTGTGAGGGGGGGAAGGGCAGCTTCAATCTAATAGTTCAGGGTCACCTTTCATTATCCTAAAACCCTCATTAACCTCTCTAGTTTACCTTGTAATTTCCTAATATAACCTATACCTTCAAATCTGTGCCTGGTAATTATTTGGGGGAATACTCACAACTCAGTCTGGACATCTAGTTTGAATCCTGTCTGCTGCCAGATTTAAGAAGATCATCTCTGTCCTCAACAGTTATATAGCTAGCTTCTATTTACTCATTTATCAAACCTGTGAGAAATATAAATTAAAGAAAGGGAACATCATATGGGGTTTCAGACATAACAGAAACTTACCAGAAGAATCTCATTCCTGTCTTCGTTACCAACTGAAGCAGCAGCAGTTAGGGGGGGAGGGGTTTGAGATCCAGGAGTGTTTAGCCCCCTCCTTTCCTCACTGAAGCCTGTCAATCTGTGGCTCTTGACTTGAAACTCTATTTGGCCCTGACACATTTACCTGCTTCTCCAAATTATCTGTTATTATCATTTTAAAAAAGTGTAGGAGTAGCATCACAGAAAAAAAAAAAAAAACAATTGCTGGATCACATGGTTTTAGGGGGATATGATTGGGGATGTAGATTCTAAAGGATCACCATAGCACAAATGTTAATAATATGGAAATAGGTCAGGATCAATGACACATGTAAAATGCAGTGGAATTGCTCATTGGCTTTAGGAGTGGGGTGGGAGGAGAGGAGGGAAAGAACGTGAATCAAATACCCATGGAAAAATATTCTTAATTAATTAACTTAGGAATTAAACTTAAAAAAAAAATAACGGAATCTTTGGCCAGCTGAAGAACTTTAGTGTCCAGGTTTTGCAAAGGCTTTTTCACTTCCTCTTTTTGACATTCAGTCCTGCTCATGAAACCCTTTTAATTCTGAATATATAGTATCTTATGCAGTGGAGAACCCTCAGGCACTTTACACTTTATTTTATTTTTTTTTATTTCACATAACGTCTAGTCTTTTTACTCTGAATTTAGAAGAAAATGTTGTATCCTTTTTTTCCCCTAATCTGCCTAAAGGAGTTATTCTGGCTATTTCTGAATCATCAATTTAAACAATGAAAGGATCTCAAAACCTTAAAAAATTGAGACACAACTTGCTTTAAGTTTATTGTAGAAAGCTCCTAATCTAGAGTAAGCTTAAATAAGAAATCAATTAATATTGCATTGAATTAGTTTGCCTTAACTAGGTTTTGTTCAGTTTTATTAATTTGTTTAATTTAACTTAATTCAATATTCTTAATTTTAATTATTCATATTTATTTTTTTACATTTTATTCAATTTGATTCCTTTCAGTTAGGGATATTAAATTCTATTTAATTTTATCATTAAATTTATTCATTCATTTAAATTCTTAAATTTCCTGCAATGTTACTTCCTGTATTTATTTTTTTAATAATTTTTATTTTTTAGAAATGTTATCATGGTTACATGATTTATATTCTTACTTTCCCCTTCACCCCCTGACCTCCACCCCACTCCCATAGCTGAAGCACATTTCCCCTGGTTGTAACATGTGTAATCAATCAAGACTTATTTCCAAATTGTTGATAGTTGCTTTTGTGTGGTAGTTTCAGGTCTACATCCCCAATTATGTCCACCTCAACCCTTGTGTTCAAACAATTGCTTTTCTTCTGTGTTTCCTCTCCTGTAGTTCTTCCTCTGACTGTGGGTAGGGTTCTTTTCCATAAGTCCCTCAGAATTGTTATGGATCTTTGCATTGCTTCTAGTATAGAAGTCCATTACATTCTATTTTACCACAGTGTATTGGTCTTTGTGTACAATGTTCTTTTGGCTCTGCTCCTTTCACTCTGCATCAATTCCTGGAGGTCTTTCCAGTTCACATGGAATTCTTCCAGTCTATTATTCCTTTTAGCACAATAATATTTCATCACAAGCATATACCATAGTTTGTTCAGCCATTTCCCAATTGAAGGGCATACCCTCCTTTTCCAGTTTTTTACCACCACAAAAAAATCGCAGCTATAAATATTTTCGTACAAGTCTGTTTATCTATGATCTCTTTGGGGTACAAACCCAACAATGGTATGGCCGGATCAAAGGGCAGGCAATCTTTTATAGTCCTTTGAGCATAGTTCCAAATTGCCAGCCAGAATGGTTGGATCAGTTCACAACTCCAGAAACAATGCATTAATGCCCAATTTGGCCACATCCCCTCCAATATTCATTATTCTCCCCTTCTTTCATTTTAGCCAATCTGCCAGGTGTGAGGTGATACCTCAGCATTATTTTGATTTACATTTCTCTAATTATTAGAGATTTAGAGCACTTTCTTATGTGCTTAGTGATAGTTTTGATTTCTTTACCTCAAAATTGCCTATTCATGTCCCTTACCCAATTGTTGATTGTGAAATGGCTTGATTTTTTATACAATTGATTTAACTCCTTGTATATTTAAGTAATTAGACCCCTGTCAGAGTTTTTTTTAAGAAAGATTTTTTTTCTCAATTTGTTGTTTCCCTTCTGATTTTGGTTGCATTGTTTTTGTTTGTACAAAAGCTTTTAAATTTAGTATAATCAATCATCCCATTCACATTCAGAGTTACAATTATCAGTTGTGTATTCCCCAACATTTTGGTATCCTCTCTTAGTTCTACCACTTCTTAGGCTATTTCCTTTTAAAACAGGGATTTGTTTTAAACCAGTAACCCTTTCCCCTCCCTTGATGTACTACCCTTTTTACCCCCTCCCTTGTTATTCCCCTCTTTTTATTTTTAAGGCCTAATGAATTCCCTCTCCCTTCTCCTCCTCTCCTTTTTTTTATCTCCCCACTCCTCTGATTCCTTTGGTTTTTCCCTTCTGATTTTCTCAGTAGGGTTAGATAGCGTTCTATATCTCAATGGATATAGCTCTTCTTCCCTCTCAGGGTTAATTACACTGAGAGTAAGGTTTAAATATTACCTCTTAATGCTCTCTTTCTCTCTTTCTTATAATAGTATTCATCCCCTCCCCTCCCCATGCCCTCTTTGTGTGTTATAGAATATCCTATTTTTCTTATTCATTCAAGTTTCTCTTGGTGTTCTCTACTATTCACCCCCTCTTTCCCACCCACCCCCTTATCATCTTAGACCATTTAGTACTTCAACCTTTCCTGTGAATAATTCTTCTATATTACTATAATTGTGAATACTATAATAGTGAATAGAGTTCACTACAGAGAATTACACATAACATTTTTCCATATAGGTATACAAATAATTAGATCTTAATGAAGCCCTTAAAGACACAATTTAAAAAAAAATAAGTTTTCTTTCTTTCTCCTCTGTTTCTTATTTACCTTTTCATGTTTCTCTTGATTTCTGTGTTTGGATATCGAACTTTCCATTTAGTCCTGGTCTTTTCTGTTGAAATACTTGGAAATCTTCTATCTTGTTGAATGCCCAAACGTTCCCCTGGAAGTATAGTCAGGTTTGATGGGTAGGTGATCCTTGGTTGTAGACTCAGTTCTCTTGCCTTTCTGAATATCATATTCCAAGCCTTGAGGTCTTGTAGTGTGAAGGCTGCCAGATCCTGTGTGAAGCTGATTGGTGCTCCTTGATATCTGAATTGTCTCTTTTTGGCTTCTTGTAAAATTTTTTTCTTTTACTTGGAAGCTCCTGAATTTGGCTATTATATTCCTGGTGGTTGTCTTTTCCGGGTTTAGTGTAGAGGGTGATCTATGGATCCTTTCAATGTCTATATTGTCCTCTTGTAGTAGAACTTCAGTGCAATTTTACTGAATAATTTCCTTTAGTATGGAGTCCAAATTTCTATTAATTTCTTGTTTTTCAAGAAGACCAATGATTCTCAGATTGTCTCTTGTAGACCTCTTTTCTTGATCTGTCAATTTCTCATTGAGATATTTCATGTTTCCTTCTATTTTATCAATCTTTTGACTTTGCTTTATTTGTTCTTGTTGTCTTGAGAGATCATTGGCTTCTACTTGCCCAATTCTTGTCTTTAGAGACTGGTTTTCTGCTATATTCTTTTGATTTTCCTTTTCAATTTGGTCTATTCTGTTTTCCTGCTGTTTGATTTTGGTCTCCAATTTGCTTATTAATTGTTTTGATTTCGGGGCATCTTTTTCTAATTGCCTAATTCTAGCCTTTAGAGACTGGTTTTCGGCTATAATCTTTTGGTTTTCCTTTTGAATCTCGTCTGTTTGGTTCTTCAATGCTTCCAGCTGGTCATTTCTAGTCTTCAATTTTCTTATCAATTCATTTGATTTCTGAGCCTCACTTTCTAATTGAGAAATTCTGCCTTTTAAACTATTATTTTCTTGCCAGATCCCTTCCATCTTTCTCATAATCTCAGATGTGAACCCTTCAAGAGCTTATGACCAGTTTTCCTTTTTTCGTGGGGGAGGTTTGGATATGATTACATGTTTGTTCTTCCCTGCTGTTTGCTCTGTTGTTTGGATTTTTTCTGTGTAAAAGTTGTGGAGCATTAAAGATTTCTTCTTGATCTTTCTCTTCTGGGGTTCTTGTCTCTGGCTTGCCATTGTTAGCCCAGAGCCCTCTGAGCTTTATCCTCAATGCCATGGTCTGTCTGCACTCTTTGGGCTCCTGAAGTCTCAGGTCTAGTTGTTCTCAGGGTCAAGCCTCCTGGTGGTCCTCTTGCCTGTTCCTCTGCTCGAAGTTCCCGTAACAGTCTCAGAGTGCTGCTTCCATAGTCATGCACCCCTCTGCACTTGGTCCCTATCCAAGGTCCAAGTCTGTTCTCAGGATCCGTGTCTGCAGTGGCGACCAAGCCTGAGCTCAGGGTCTGTGTTCAGTCGAGGCATTCTTTCGCCTCTTGGTGGTCTTAAGTCTTGCTAAGTCTCAGGAACAGGTCCTGGTAGTCTTAGGTAGCCTTCAAGGACTTAATGGATGCCCCAAACTTGCTCTAGCTCTTGTGCACTGGCTTTGGCCCTGTAGGTGTTGTGGGGGGGGGGGGGGAGGAGGTTGCTCGGCTCATATTTTAGTAGAGCTATTTCACCCCCTTATAGCATGGAAATGCCCTGATCCCATATACCTTCAATGCTGCGCCCTCTTGTGGTGTACCTTCATTCATCCGGATTTGTTTTTATGTCCCCTTGAGGAGTCCTATATGTGTGAGTTAGGAGAGTTTAAGTGGCTGCTTTTTACTCTGCTGCCATTTTAACCTTGAAGCCACTTCCTGTCTTTAGATGTCCCTACACCAGTGTGTACTGGTCAGAGTCTCCCAGGGCTAGAGAGAAAGGAATCCTAAAGATTAGGAAGTAAAAATGATACAGGTCCAGGCATGGCCTAGTGTGCTAGCATTTGAATGGAGGATAGGAAAAGGCCAAAGAAAACAGAGGCTTTCTATTCAATTCAAAACAAAACATTTCCAGAAACAGACCAAATTCCTTGTAGGTAAAACCACCCTTCAGGGCCCTTCCCTCCCCAGGGATAAAAAAGCCAGTGGCCATGTGCTTCCAGGTTGGATGCCAGGGTTAGGGAGCTGTGTCACTACCTCTGAGCAGCACCTTGACCCTGAGGCTTTACTTTGAAGAGGCTTGACAGGGAGCCATTTCAGTGAGCTGGCATGGGAGGGCAAAAGTTACAGAATAAAACTAGCCTGGGCATGAATAAAGAGCTTGTGTGGAGAGCAAAGTCTGTGGCCATGGTCCCTGCTGGAGTTTTTCCCCTAGAGTCAGGGTCAGGGGAGCAGAAATTGAGATGTTAGTGCCTTGGAAATCCCATGGTAGTGAGACAGTTTTAGGGATAACATTGCTGCTCTCCTCAACACCCCACCTAAGCTAATGCTGAGGCATGAGGTGACTGAGAAGGGGCCTTGGGGCCAAAAGAAAAGAATGACTCCCAGGAGCAAAATAATTTCCTTTAATTTAAGGCAAGAGACTGCTCTAAGATTTAAATTAATGTCCAATAACTCCAAGTATTTATTTCATAAAATTTATTAATAATATTAAGTAATTATAATAATGATGACTTGGAGTAGAAGGAATTAAAAGGAAATAAAAGTAAAAAAAAAACCTAATTATCTGGCAAAAAGTAAACCCCATGAGTAAACCTCTTTTGCCTCTCACCTCACACCACCTCTACCAATTGCAATCACAGGAAGAGAGAGCCAGAGATAGGACTACACAAACCTAATATTCTCCCTATCTCAGCACATAACATGAGAAGGAAAGTGGGATGCTGGAAATTGAAGTCCTGGGGAGCTGATTCTAATTACACAATCTTCCCTGATTCCCATGGAAAACAAGCATGTAGAAATTTCCCAGATTTACATGCATAGTTTCCCATGGAATCAGTATACATAACAAACATGTATCTCGAAAGGTTTTTGACTAGCGGTGCATACAATATTGCAGTTTCTAGGGGGAAATTACAATAATTTGGGGATAAGAGGAAGATAAAAAAAGAAAACTGAATGAGTGATTGCTAGGTGCATTGAGAATAAAATCAGTTAGGGTGTTAGTCAAAAACATAAAAAAATAGAAGAAAAGAAAAAAATTAAATTAAATTGTATAACAATAACAATTCTGAGTAAGCAAGAATAAGCCCATGATAGGTCTTTGCAGAGATCAGCTTGGTACACTATGGACACCTATTTATTCACAGCAGAGTAGGGATAGGAAATAGGTGGTAGAAAATAGGATAGTATATCTCCTAATCCTTATACTATGCCTAAAATTCTAATATTATACTAAATCTCTAAAAACCCTATAGTTAAGAAATCTTCTTGCCTGACAAAACAGGCCTAATTTGTCTATTCTGTCAAACTAATATTAAATTCACTATCTATCTTAACTAACTAATCAGAGAACATTAAATCAATAACAAACTCCTGAAAGTAATCAGATCTTCTTGACTGAGTGAACTGTGAAGATTTGATTGACTCTCCCCACACTGAAATCCCCAGAAATCCTGCTCCCTAAGAAAAGAGAGAAAATGGGGTGTCTCAACTCAAAATATGTCCTGATAAAAACTGCTCTTAAAGAGACAGCATGAGATTAAGAACACTTCTGCTCTTAAAGAGACAGTGAGATTAAGTAACTTCTGCTCTTACATAGAAACTCTGCTCTTAGTTAGAGTGAAATTAAATAAAACTCTTTATAGCTATATCCCCCTGAGATATTTTTGGGAAAAATATTCTCCCCAAATTGATCTTTCAAACTAAACTATTCTATATTATATATTAGAAACAGGGTGAAATAAAGAGAAAGAAAGCAAAAAAAAAAAAAACTTGCAACTTGCAAGTCACACATTATATAAAATTCCACATATTTACAGTTACAGGATAACACAATTCTAACTATACAGAAACAAAACCTAAAGATATTAATTCAAATTCATCTTATAGTTACTATGTACACAAGCCTTGCAAGAACCTTTTATATAAAAATAATATACAATGTAAACATATATATATATATATAATATACATATAATATCCCTTATCCCCCTTGAAGAACCATCAGTAAACAAAATGAGATCTGCATTTTCTAACAGTGTCTTGTCTAGTAGATTTTAACATGGTTTCTCTCCCTTAGACACTACTGATTCACAATTATGTAATGGTTCTCATGATTGGTAAATCAGGAAACAATATAGCATGGTTGATTGTTGTGCAACATGATGTTTTCATTTCCTAACAAACTTATTTCATATCTTGTAAGCCTTTCGTCTGAGAATGCCTGTAAAGTTTCAACCTCATGTAGGCACTTGATCATTAGTGGGCATCCCATTATTAAATGTGCAGCTTTTGTTACTAGCAGGGCTGTAGCAGCAACTCCTCTTAGGCATGGGGGTGCACCAGCAGCTATTAGGTCTAATTGAGGTAAATAATATGTTATTGGATGCTGGACTGGTCCTAAAGCTTGTGTTATCATGCCAGAAGCTACTCCTCTTCTTTCACAAACATGCAGAGTGAACAGTTTCTTATAATCAGGTATGCCTAAATCTGGAGCTGACAGACTAACTTGTTTCAGTTTAGTAAGTGCTGCTAGATGTTCTGCATTTAATTTCAGTGGTTCCATAACTATATTCTTTGTTAATGCTATAAGGGATTTGGTGTTTTTCCCATAGCAAAGAATCCGTTCCCTGCAAAAATCTGTAGTCCCCATGGGGGCAGCTGTGTAGCTCAGTGGAGTGAGAGTCAGGCCTAGAGACAGGAGGTCCTAGGTTCAAACCCGGCCTCAGCCACTTCCCAGCTGTGTGACCCTGGGCAAGTCACTTGACCCCCATTGCCCACCCTTACCAATCTTCCACCTATGAGACAATACACCGAAGTACAAGGGTTAAAAAAAAATCTGTTGTCCCCAAAACTGCTCTTGATTGTCTTTTCATTGTTGGAGCAATAAACTTTTGGATGTCTTCAATATGTTTGGAAGAAGTAAAATGCTTACCTTCAGCTAAAGCAAATCCTAGATACTCTGTTTTGGGGAGAAACCACTGAACTTTCAATTTTGAGAATTTGTATCCACTTTTATGTCATTCTAATAGAAGATGTTGTGTCATTTGAAATTGTAATAAGCCCTGGAAGACTACAACTCCCAGGACTCTCTCTGCTACAACTTCCCCTGATAACTCCCACTTCCTTTGTGGGAGGTGACAGGGAAAGTATAAAAGGGAAAGTTTGGTGCCTTTTCTCTCTCTCTATGCTGGAAGCTCTGCTCTCTACCCTGGAAATCTCTCTACTCTGAAAGTGCTCTCTACCCTGAACCCTGCAGATCTCTTTCTTGGCACCTTTTTCCTTTTCTTCCTACCTCCTAGTTTTGCCTAGACCTTACCTTTCCTAATCTAAATAAAGCCTAGCTATTCAAAACCATAAAGTTGCTCTCAGATCATTCATTTGAGGGCTCTGGTCAATTTACCTTGCTGGGATTGGAGACCGAAACCTTCCTTTCCCTTCCTCTACCTTCCTCTCTCCTTTATCCCATTCTTCCAATCCTTTTCCCTACCTTTTTCACTTTTCACCCTCACAATGTTTACTGTCTTCTTTGCATGCTTGTGCATTTGATGAGACCAAAAATGAATCATGCACAAAATGGTAGTAATCGGCTTTCCTTAAATTTGATATTTGGACTTCCGGTTAAGATGGCGGAAGAGTAAGGAGCAGCTGCTCGCTATCTCCTGACCGAAGCATACAGGACCCCTCAAGGGGAAATAAAAACGAGTCCAGAGGAACGAAGGAACCCCACAACAGGGCGCAGCATTGAAGGTACACAGAATCGGGGCATTTCCAAGCTATAAAGGGGTGAAACAGTTCTCACTAAAACGCAAGAGGAAGAAGCCCCCCACCCACTCCCCACACTGCACACCTCGCACAACACCAACACACAAGTGTGGAAACAGGACTGGGGCAAACAGATAATCACTGACAGTCCCGGGGCTTGTACCTGTGTGCTGCAAGATGAGGGACCCCAGGTGGCTGGTGGCACACAGACTTTCCCCAAGCATCCACGTGGGTGAAGGCACCTCCTCGGGCGGGACAAAGGCCTCTAAAACAAGGCCTCTCCCAAGCACTGAAGGCATTGCCTCAGGTGCGAATAAAGATCTCCAGCCCACAGACTTTCACTACCTTCTGAGGGGGTGAAGGCAGTGCCCTAAGAGCATCTGCACAAGCAAAGGCAGTGCCCTAGGCTTGAATAACTATCTCCATCCCAGGCTTGGACCTCCAATGAGGACCCCATGCGTACTGGAGAGTGGCTGTGGAAGCAGCCCCAAAGGCTGCTGAAGGAACCTCAGGCAAAGGGGCAGACTGGGAACTACCAGGAGGCCTGACCCTGAGGACAAGGAGACCAGAGCCCCCCGGAGCTTGCAAGTCCCAGGCAGACCCTTAGTGCAAAGACAAAGCTGAAAAGGGGCGGGGCCAACAATGGCAAGCAATAAGGAAGTCTAGAAGAAAAAGACTATCAAGAGAAACTCTGGAACACTGGACAACTTCTACACAGAGAAAATCCAGACAACAGAGGAGAGAAAACAAAAATCCAAACCTCCCCCCAAAAATGAAAGCTGGTCACAAGCTATGGAAGAGTTTAAAAATGAAATGCAGAGGAAGATGGAAGAAATCTGGCAAGAAAATAACAGTTTAAAAGGCAGAATTTCGCATTTGGAAAATGAGATAAGTCAACTGAAGACCAAAAATGACCAGATTGAAAAGGAAAATCAAAAAATTATAGCCAAAAAACAAAAAATTTTAGCCAAAAACCAAAAAATTATAGCCGAAAACCAAAACATTAAAGCCGAAAACCAAAACATTAAAGCTGAAAACCAAAACATTAAAGCTGAAAACCAGTCCTTAAAGGCTAGAATCGAACATTTAGAAACCAATGATCTCTCAAAACAACAAGAACAAATAAAACAAAGTCAAAAGACTGATAAAATAGAAGGAAACATGAAATATCTCAATGAGAGAGTGACAGACCAAGAAAACCAGTATAGAAGAGACAACTTGAGAATCACTGGTCTTCCAGAAAAGGCAGAAATTAATAGAAACTTGGACTCCATACTTAAAGAAATTATTCAGCAAAATTGCCCTGAAATTCTACAACAAGAGGGCAATATAGACATTGAAAGGATCCACAGAACACCCTCTACACTGGACCCAGAAAAGTCAACACCCAGAAATATAATAGCGAAATTGAAGAGCTTTCAAGTTAAAGAAAAAATCTTACAAGAAGCCAGAAAGAGACAATTCAAATATCAAGGAGCACCAATAAGGATCACACAGGATCTGGCAGCCTCAACGCTAAAAGACCACAAGGCTTGGAATACAATATTCAGAAAGGCAATAGAGCTGGGCCTTCAGCCACGAATCAACTACCCAGTGAAACTGTCTATATACTTTCAGGGGAAAATATGGGCATTCAACAAAATTGAAGAATTCCAAGTTTTTGCACAAAAGAGACCGGGACTAAATGGAAAGTTTGACACTCAACCACAAATATCAAGAGAACGATGAAAAGGTAAATAAGAAACAGAGGGAAAAGAAAGAAAACTCATAGCCTTTTAAGCTTGACTCTTTAAGGGCATAAATAAGATCTAATTATCTGTATTACTAGGTGGAGAAATGCTATGTATAATTCTCTGTAGTGAACTCTATACAATATTACAATATTCACCATTATAACAACCAGAAGAATAATTCATAGGGAGAGGACAGGATACTAAATGGTCTAAGAAGACATGTGGGGTGGGAAAGAGGGGGGGAATTGTAGGGGACACCAAGAAAAATCCAAGTAAATAAGAAAAATAAGATATTCTATTACACACAAAGAGGGCATGGGAAGGGGAGGGGATGAATAATATCATAAGAAGGAGAGGAAAGAGAGCATAATCAAACCTTACTCTCAGTGTAATCAACCCAGAGAAGGAAGAGTAGCTTTATTATCCATCCAGATAAAAAACTCTATCTAACCCTACTGAGAAAGTCAGAAGGGATAAACCAAAGGGAGGAGGGGAGTGGTGAGATCAAAAAAGGGAGGGGAGAAGAAGGGAGAGGGAATTCATTTGTTCTTTAAAAAAAACCAACAAGGGAGGGGGTAGAAAGGGAAGTCAATCAAGGGAGGGGATAAGGGATACTGGCTCAAAGCAAACCACTGGTGTAAAAGAAAATAGTGTAATAAGAAGGAGTGGGTCTAGGGGAGGATACAAAAATGTCACTGAATACACAACTAACAATTGTAACTCTGAATGTGAACGGGATGAACTCACTCATAAAACGGAAGCAAATAGCAGAGTGGATCAGAAACCAAAATCCTACCATAGGTTGTCTACAAGAAACACATATGAGGTGGGTAGACACACACAAGTTCAAGGTTAAGAGTATGAGCAAAATCCTTTGGGCATCAAATGAGAAAAAGAAGGCAGGACTGGCTATCATGATCTCTGACAAAGCTAAAGTAAAAATAGATATGATTAAAAAAGACAGGGAAGGTCATTACATCCTGATTAAAGGCACTATAAACAATGAGGAAATAACACTGCTCAATATATATGCACCAAGTGGCATAGCATACAAATTCATAAAGGAGAAACTGGCAGAGCTCAAGAAGGAAATAGATAGTAAAACCATACTAGTGGGAGATCTAAATATTCCTCTCTCAGATCTAGATAAATCAAACCAAAAAATAAATAAGAAAGAGGTAAGAGAGATGAATGAAGTCCTAGAAAAATTAGATTTAATTGATATGTGGAGAAAAATAAATAGGGACAAAAAGGAATACACCTTCTTTTCAGCTGCACATGGTACATTTACAAAGATTGACCATGTAATAGGGCATGGAATCATGGCAAACAAATGCAAAAGAGCAGATATAATAAATGTAACCTTCTCAGATCATAATGCGATAAAACTAATAATCAGTAAGGGCACCTGGACAGGCAAATCAAAAACCAATTGGAAATTAAACAATATGATTCTCGAAAACCAAATTGTCAAAGAAGAAATCATAGAAACAATCAACAATTTCCTTCAAGAGAATGTCAATGATGAGACATCCGACCAAACTCTGTGGGATGCAGCCAAGGCAGTACTCAGGGAGAAATTTATATCCCTGAGTGCATATATTAACAAATTAAGGAGGGCAGAGATTAATGAATTGGGCATGCAGCACAAAAAATTAGAAAGCGAGCAAATAAAAAACCCCCAGATGAAAATTAATTAGAAATACTAAAAATTAAGGGAGAAATTAATAAAATTGAAAGTAAAAGAAATATTGAATTAATAAATAAGACTAGAAGCTGGTATTTTGAAAAAACAGATAAAATAGAAAAAGTACTAGTCAATCTAATAAGAAAAAGGAAAGAAGAAAACCAAATTGTCAGTATTAGAGATGAAAAGGGAGACCTCACCACTAATGAAGGGGAAATTAAGGCAATCATTAAGAACTATTTTGCCCAATTATATGGCAACAAATATAACAATTTAGGAGATATGGATGAATATTTACAAAAATATAAATTGCCTAGATTAACAGCAGAAGAAATAGAATACCTAAATAATCCCATATCAGAAATAGAAATTGAACAAGCCATTAAATAACTCCCTAAGAAAAAATCACCAGGACCTGATGGATTCACAAGTGAATTCTATCAGACATTCAAAGAGCAACTAATCCCAATCTTATACAAATTATTTGATATGATAAGCAAAGAAGGAGTCCTACCAAATTCATTTTATGACACAAATATGGTACTGATTCCAAAGCCAGGTAGACCAAAAACAAAGAAAGAAAACTATAGACCAATCTCCCTAATGAACATAGATGCAAAAATTTTGAATAGAATATTAGCAAAGAGACTCCAGCAAGTAATTAAGAAGGTCATCCACTATGATCAGGTGGGATATATACCAGGAATGCAAGGATGGTTCAACATTAGGAAAACCATCCACATAATTGACCATATCAACAGTCTAACAAACAAAAATCACATGATTATCTCAATAGATGCTGAAAAAGCCTTTGACAAAATACAGCATCCATTCCTATTGAAAACATTGAAAAGTATAGGAATAGAAGGACCCTTCCTAAAAGTAATAAACAGTATATACCTAAAACCATCAACAAGCATTATATGCAATGGGGATAAATTAGAAGCCTTCCCAATAAGATCAGGAGTGAAACAAGGATGCCCATTATCACCTCTATTATTCAACATAGTACTAGAAACACTAGCAATAGCAATTAGAGAAGAAAAAGAAATTGAAGGTATCAAAATAGGCAATGAGGAGACTAAGCTATCACTCTTTGCAGATGATATGATGGTCTACTTAAAAAATCCTAGAGAATCAACTAAGAGGCTGGTAGAAATAATCAACAACTTTAGCAAAGTTCCAGGATACTAAATAAATGCACATAAATCATCAGCATTTCTATACATTTCCAACAAATTAGTACAGCAAGAGGTAGAAAGAGAAACACCATTTAAAATCACCCTAGACAATATAAAATACTTGGGAATCAATCTAACAAAACAAACACAGCTATTATACGAAAACTACTACAAAACACTTTCCAAACAAATAAAATTGGACCTCAACAATTGGAAAGCCATTAACTGTTCATGGGTAGGATGAGCGAACATAATAAAAATGAACATCCTATCCAAATTAATTTACCTATTTAGCACCATACCTATCAAATTACCAAAAAAACTTCTTTACTGAATTAGGAAAAACTATAACAAATTTCATTTGGAATAACAAAACGTCAAGAATATCAAAGGAAATAATGAAAAAAAATGTGAAGGAAGGGGGCCTAGCAGTACCAGATATCAAACTATACTATAAAGCAGCAGTCATTAAATCAATACGGTACTGGCTAAGAGATAGAAGGGAGGATCAGTGGAATAGACTTGGGGTTAATGATGTCAGCAAGACAGTGTATGATAAACCCAAAGAGCCCAACTTTGGGGACGTGAATCCACTATTTGACAAAAACTGCTGGGAAATTTGGAAAACAATATGGAAGAGATTAGGTTTAGATCAACATCTCACACCCTACACCAGTATAAATTCAGAATGGGTGAATGACTTGAATATAAAGAGGGAAACTATAAATAAGTTAAGTGAACACGGAATAGTATACTTGTCAGATCTCTGGGAAAGGAAATATTTTAAAACCAAGCAAGAGTTAGAGAAAATTACAAAATGTAAATTTAATGGTTTTAATTATATTAAGCTAAAAAGCTTTTGTTCAAACAAAAACAATGTAGTCAAAATCAGAAGGGAAACAACAAATTGGGAAAAAATCTTTATAACGAAAAACTCTGACAGGGGTCTAATCACTCAAATATACAAAGAGCTAAAGCAATTGTATAAAAAATCAAGCCATTCCCCAATTGTTAAGTGGGCAAGAGACATGAATAGGCAATTTTCAGGTAAAGAAATCAAAAGTATCAATAAGCACCTGAGAAAGTGTTCTAAATCTCTAATAATTAGAGAAATGCAAATCAAAACAAACTCTGAGGTATCACCTCACACCTAGCAGATTGGCTAAAATGAACGAAGGGGAGAGCAATGAATGTTGGAGGGGATGTGGCAAAATCGGGACATTGATGCATTGCTGGTGGAGTTGTGAAATGATCCGGCCATTCTGGCTGGCAATTTGGAACTATGCCCAAAGGGCTATAAAAGACTGCCTCCCCTTTGATCCAGCCATACCATTGCTGGCTTTGTACCCCAAAGAGATCATAGATAAACAGACTTGTATGAAAATATTTATAGCTGTGCTTTTTTTAGTGGCAAAAAACTGGAAAACGAGGGGATGTTCTTCAATTGGGGAATGGCTGAACAAATTGTGGTATATGCGGGTGATGGAATGCTATTGTGCTAAAAGGAATAATAAACTGGAGGAATTCCATGCAAATTGGAGAGACCTCCAGGAAGTGATGCAGAGCGAAAGGAGCAGAGCCAGAAGAACATTGTACACAGAGACTCATATACTATGGTAAAATCAAATATAATGGGCTCCTGTACCAGCAGCTCTGCAATGACACAAGACAGCTCTGAGGGATTTATGGTAAAGATGCTACCCACATTCAGAGGAAGGACTGCAGGAGAGGAAACATATAAGATAAACAATTGCTTGAATGCATGGACTGAGGCGGACATGAATGGGAAATAGACCCTGAACAAAGACACTTGTTACAACCAGTGGAAATGTGTGTTGGCCATGGGTGGGGGAGAGCAGGGGGTGAAGGGGAAAGTAGGGGCATAAAGTATGTAAACAGATTAAAAATGAATATTAATAAATGTCTAATAAACCCCCCCATAAAAAATTTGATATTTTCTAGATTTAAATTTGAGAAAACAAGGTTTGTCTTTCTACATAACCTTGAGCAAGAGTTCTGATTCAATGGAGAAACTAGGCATGTAAATCTGGGAGATTTCTACATGCTCATTTCCCAGTTCAATCACAAAGGGCACTGTGTAATTAAGATTTTCCTCCCCAGGGACTCTCTTTCCCAGCATTGCAGTTACATATCTATGTCATGTACTAGCATAGGGAAGATATAAATTTTGTTTAGCTCCACTCTCTCTCTTCTCCCAGAAATGTGGCTGGGGTTGTTGGGTGAGTGTCAGGCAAGAGATTTTTTCTCATGTGGCTTTACTCAGGCTTTTACTTTTGTTCTTTTATTTCACCTATTTCAAGTGATTATTAATAAATCGTATAAAATATAATACTTGGAGTTATTGGATACTAATTTAAATTTTACACTATGTTTTCTAGTGTTTTTTAATAAGAATGAGTTTTGTATTTCATCAAAGGCTACTTCTGCCTCTATTGAGATAAACATGACTTCTTTTAATATGGTTATTGATGTCATCAATTATGCTGATAATTTTCCTAATATTCAACCAGTCCTGAGTTCTTAGTATAAATCCCAGCTCTTCATAGTGAATGATCCATGTGATTCTTGTTCTTGCTAGTATCTTATTTGAAGATTGGCCTATAATTTTCTTTCTCTGTTTTGTTTTTTTCTGTCTTTGGTAACAGTATTATATTCATTACATAAAAAGAATTTGGTAGGATTCCTTCACCGTCTATTTTCCCAAATAGTTTATGTAGTATTGAAATTCATTGTTCTATTAATGTTTGGTACAATTCACTTTTGAACCCATCTGGCACTAGAAATGATTTCTTAGGTAGTTCATTAGTGGCTTGTTCAATTTATTTTTCTGATATGGGAGTATTTAACGATTCTATTTCCTCTTTTGTTAATTTGCACAATTTACATTTTTTGTAAATGTTCATCATTTTGGCTGTATTTTCAGATTTATTTGCATATAATTGGACAAAATATCTCCTAATGATTGCTTTAATTTCCTCTTCATTGGTGGGGAGCTCATACTTTACATTTTTGATATTGATTATTTGTTTTTTCTTTCCTTTTTTTAATCAATTTAACCAACACTCTGTCCATTTTATTTTTTTAAATAACCAAATTCTAGTCTTATATATTAGTTCATTGGTTCTCTTACTTTCAATTTTATTACTTTCTCCTTTACTTTTTAGGATTTCTAATTTATTCTTTTAATGATGTTTTTAATATGATCTTTTTCTAGTTTTTTTAGATGCATGACTAATTCACAGATCTGTATTTTCTTTATTTTATTGATATAACTATTTAGAGATATAAATTCTCTCCTAAGTACTGTTTTGGCTTTGTCCTATGAATATTGATACATTGTGTCCCCATTTTCATTCTCATTAATAAAATTATTGATTGTTTCTATAATTTGTTATTTGACCCACCCTTTTTATGATTAAATTATTTAGACTCCAATTTATTTTTGAATTGTATTTCCATGGAACTCTATTGACTATGATTTTTATTACATTTTGATATGAAACACATGCATTTATTATTTCCACTTTTATGAATTTGGTTGTGAAGTTTTTATGCTCTAGTACATGGTAATTTTTTGTGTGAGTAGGAGCTATGTACTGTGGAAAAGAAGGTATATTCCTTTCTATTTTCATTCAGTTCTCTCAAGACATCTTAGTTCTAACTTTTCTAAGATTTCGTTCACTTCCTTTCCTTCTTTCTTGTTTATTTTTGTTGGTTTTGGTCCTCCATTAATATAGTTTTACTGTCTATTTCATCCTGAAGTTCATTTAATTTATCCTTTAAAATTTTAGAGGCTATACCACTTAGTGCATATATGTTTAGGACTCATATAACTTTATTGTTTATAGTACCTTTTAGCAATATATAATTTCCTTCCTTATCTCTTTTAATTAGATCCATTTTTGCTTTTGTTCTGTCTAAGATAATGATTGCTACTCCTTTTTTACTTTAGATGATGTATAAATAGAATTAGCTCACCCTTATTCATTCTTTAGACTTTAGCCACCAGGAATAATGCCACCCCATCCAACTTAGAATTAAGTACTGAGGAGAGAGGTGTGAAAGTAAGTGACAAATCAAAAACAAGTGACTTCCTCCTGGGCAGTCCAAAACAGTGTTGAGGCTGCCGTTTGTCCACATGAAACTGGAGGTGGAAGCGGGAAGTGATGAAAGTGGCTATATTTTAAATATGATGGTAACTTCCTGGGAAGGGCTTTTGCCCTGTTGATCTTGGCATTGGAGGAGCTTGAGTGAGACCTAAGACTGCTTCACTTTGAATTTTCATGTGGGTAAGTTAGGCTGACTCTCTTTCCTTTTTCCTTTGGTGTTTCTGAAAGCTCTAGCCTCAAGGAGGCCTCTCTTCTTAGAAGAGGCCTTGTGGTTGGAAGCCTTGTTTAATTAACCTCTGTGACCCTTCTGCTGGGGCCTCTGAAACCTCCCTGGTTCGGGCCTCTTGTCCAGGCCAGAGTTTCTCTCTTTCATTTCCCCTACCTACAACCTTCCTAATAGTTAATAAACCACCATAAAAGTCACCCTGACTTGGGTTTCTTTTAATTTGGAATTGAGTAGTCAATCTCTGGAGACGAAACTTTAAATATCCAGTCCAACCCTAATGTTTCCCATTTTCCCTTTTCCAATGATACACAATAAATTGTGCTCCAGCCTCTTACTTTTACTCTGTGGGTGTTACCTTGTCTCAGACATATTTCTTGCAAAAAAACCTATAGTAGGATTCTTTTTTTTTTTTACACTAAGCTTCTCTTTACTTCTGTTTTACAGGTGAGTTCATCCCATTTCACATTCACAGTTATGATTATCAACTGTTAATTCCCCTCCATCTTTTTTTCTCTTTTTGGTCCTGCTCTATTTCTTTTCACTCTGTTCCTCTTCACTGGTGTTTTGCTTTTTTACATCCCCCGTTTTCCCCTCCCTCCTATAACCACCATCCTCCCTTGTCATATTCTCCTCCAACTTCTCTATAGAATAAGATAGAATTCTATATCCTAATGAGAATGGTTGCTATTTCCTCTCTGAGCCACTTACAATGAGAGAAAACTTTAAGCTTTGTCTATCACCACCCTCATCCTCTCCTCCATTGTAATTTTTTTCTCACACCTTTTTAGATGAGATAATTCACCCCATTCCATCTCTTCTTTCCCTTTTTTTCTCAGTGTAATCCTTTTCAACCTTTTTTTTTTGGTATATCATATCATCCTAATCAGTATACTTCCCCACTCTCTCTGTAAGTATACTCCTTCTATGTGCTCTACCAGTAATTACAATTTAAAAGAATTACAAATATCTTCTTGCCATATAGGAATACATACAGTTGGATGTTATTGAGTCCTTTAAATTTTCATTCTTATTTACCTTTTTAGGATTTTCTTGGATCTTGTGTTTGGGTGTCAAATTGCCTGTTAAGGTCTTAGAATAATATGATTTCTGTTACTTTGATTATTGATTTGGTCAATTATGCTGATGGTTTTCCTAATATTAAAAGTCTTAAATTCCTGGTTTAAATTCTACTTCATCATGTTGAATAATCCTTAGAATATATTGCTGTAGTAGGCTAGTATTTTAAGATATTTGCATTAATGTTACTTAGGGAAACTGGTCTGTAATTTTCAATCTCTTTTTTATCTTCTGGGATTAGGTATCAGCACCATATTTGTATTTGTTAAGATTTTTTATTAATTTCTCCCTTTTTCTATATAAGAGGCAAAGGAGTAATAAGATTTCTGAGTAAGAGACCCCCTGCTGTTCAAGTTGTCAGTTGGTGACCCCTTGCTCTGTAGTTTGTAGGTTAGTGACAGTTAGAAGGGTGTGGCCGAATGTGGTTAGTTAATTGCAGGCAGTTGGAAAGGACTTTTTGTCTCTGTGTCTCCTGGGGAGAGGGTGTGTAGCTTGCTTTCTCTGGTTGGAGACAGAGAAATGGAATTAAGACCTTAAAGCCATATTGATTATTGATTAACTTGGGCAGATAAGTAGATAGATAATGGGTGTATTATTAGATAGACAGAGTAGGACAGTAGGCGAGGGCTGCCCTGGAAGGCAGATAGATTTTTTAGAGGAAAATTTTAGTCAAGATTGGGATATTAGGTATAGCTATAACCTATTATATTATTTCTCTTTCTCTTTTTCTTTCTATTTCTATTTCCTATCCTTATTTTCCTAATAATAAACTAAGTGTTTTGTGTTTAAGAAACAATTCTCCTGATTTTTGTTCAAACACCTACCCCCAAAATTTAATCCTTCAGACATCATAAGAAGAATTGGATAGGACTCCTTTGCTTATTTTGCCAAATAATTGTATAATATTGGGATTAATTATTCTTTAAATGTTTGATAGAATTCTTTTTATGACATGGGGTTATTTAAGTGGTCCATTTCCTCTTTTGTTCATCAAGGAAATTTATATTTTTGTAAATATTCATTCATTTCACCTAGATTATCTGATTTATTGTTATATAATTGGGCAAAATAGTCCCTAATTGGGGGCAGCTGGGTAGCTCAGTGTATTGAGAATCAGGCCTAGAGATGGGAGGTCCTAGGTTCAAATCCGGCCTCAGACACTTACTAGCTGTGTGACCCTGGGCAAGTAACTTGTCCCCCATTGCACACCCTTACCACTCTTCCACTTAGGAGCAAATACACAGAAGTTAAGAGTTTAAAAAATAGTCCCTAGTTATTACTTTAATTTCATCTTCATTAGAGGCGAAATCCCCCTTTCCATTTTTAACTCTGGTAATTTGATTATCTTCTTTCCTTTTTAAATCAAATTAATCAATCTATTTTATTTGTTGATTTTTATCATAGAACCATCGCCCAATCTTATTGATTAGGTTAATAGTTCTGAATGACCTTTCTTTTTTCCCCTGAAAGAATATACTGTTTTGTTGGATAGGTGACAATGGGTTGTAAATCTAGATCTTTCATCTTCCTGTATATCATATTCCACTCCTTCTGATCCTTTAATATAGAGGTACAGACTGCCTCAGACTGGAATTCAGGTCCTCACTGCAGGCTTGCTTAGAACTTTATAGGGTATTCATTGGGTGGCACTGCTATTGATTTATGCAGGTTCTCCAGGTCTAGTTATTGGCTGGGTACATGTTTACAACCAGGAACATTAGATGTGGAATGAGTGGACTTGCTGTTACCTTGCTCCTTATTTCTTGTAGCCTGCTGCTGGTTATGCTCCCCTCTCATTCCAGTAACCCAGAAGCTCTCTGCAAAACTTTCATGCTGTTCTCTGAATTAATATTGCTTCACTCTGTCTCCTTGTTGGTTTTTTTACTCCTATATTCATTTTATGGTGTCATTTTAAGATTGGTTGGAGAATATTCTTGTGTTTGCTTCAAGCTTCCCTGATTCTACTATGCCATCTTCACTCCTCCCCATTAACGCACTTGTTGATAATTAATAATAACTCTTCTATAATTATATTCATATTATCCTTTATATCTTCTTTTTATGTAGTTGTTTGGCTGTTGTCTCTGTCATTGGACTGTGATTTCTTTGAAAATAGGTACTATGTTTTGTTTTTGTTTTATATTTTGTATCCCCTATAGGATAGTTCCAGGTTTATAATAGGCATTTAATGAATATTTCTAGGTACACTTGTGTTTATAGGTATATCACCTAATGTTGTATTACAAGCTTCATCCATTCCCTCCCGTAGTTTCTGGCAGGTGCAGGACAGTCTTGTGTTCTTTTAATTTACTTTCCATTATATTTTGATGCCTTTCTACTATCGACTGACTAATTAAAAAATAATTTGAGTTGCTAAACTTAACCATTATATGTGGTTACTGAGTTTGTAACATAGATTTTTGCTTTTTTTTTTTTTGCCTCCCTTCCATAATGTAATCTGTGGCCAGTTTTTCATTAATATTTTATTTTTATATTCTGAAATTCTGGGCAATTGTCTTATATTATTCTTGTAGCATAGTGTTGTTCAGCCTGGTTCTGATTTGCCAAATCAGGAGGCACACCAGATAATGTAAGAGCAAGAGGCACTCTGCTTTATTGCAAGCTCGAGCTTGGGTCCCACAATGGAACAGGGAATGAGAGGTCTAGCCAACTTATATACAGTTTGAGTTCCAGGAACTGGGGGTGAGGGGCTGGATGTTAACATATGCTTCCTATCATCCATTCACTAGTTGGGAGTCTTTCCTGCCATTCATTAGGTGTTGCTGTTTTTATTACCTCTGCTTCCAAGGCCTATCATTCTCCACTTCTTCTAATGAACCTTTGAGGAATCATCCTCAAACACAAGTGTTAGCATCATCATAAGTGGTTTCCAGGGGGCCGGAAAGGGATTGATATTGCTGTTTTAGGACCATAAGCTGTGCAGTGCTAATACTTTTTTTTGAAAAAGGTCACTAGTCTATTTAGGCAGTAAAGGTACATAGTGGGAGCAAAGAAATTTTTCTGCCTATAGTTTGCCTGAAAAACTTTTCACTATAGGGGTACAATGTTCTTGGGGAACAATGCCCCATGCTGTCTCCTCCCTGCTCCAAATATCTAAGGGAATAGGGCCAAGAGTTTCAATCTTCTGTAGCTTCTTCAAGCTGAGAAGGGGCGTAGAATCCCTGAGAGGAGGAGGAGGAGGAGCTGTGGACACTGGGTCTTCAGAGGCATCTCTGCAGCAAATGACAATGTCCTGAAGGCTGGGAGACCAGAGATGGTTTCCCTAGGCTGGCAGACAGTTCACAAGGGGGAGCATCTATCCCTAAGGCAGAAGGATAGAACCCAGGACTGGGGCAAAAACTAGGACACCGGATATAAAGAGAGATAATTAGCACAATAGAAAGTGATATTAAACATTAATATTTGGATATCTTAGCCAACAGACTTTATCTCCAGAAATCATCCTCTGATAGGAATTGATCCTTTTAGGAAATTTGATTCCTAAGTTGTTTGCAGAGATGGTATATGACGTTTTTGTTAAAGAATATGGTTTTGCAAAGCTCACATTAATATGGCATCTATAAATACTTGAATAATAATATTTCACAGATAAATTTCTTTATCCCATATCCTGGAGGAAATCCAGAAAGCTTTGGGTTATATTTCCAAGCTCAAGATCCAAACTTCAGTTGTGGTAAATTAAGGCTGCAAGCTACAAGTTATCTATTACTAAACTTCACCTACTTCTCAAAGTATGTTCCGTAACAATTTGATAATTTTCAATTATTAATCTAATAGGTTGTTTGGAGAGATGGAAACATTAATTTTACAATTTCCATTAAGTGCTAATTATGGGAACTTGCTCCAAAAGAGAAGGCAGAGAGGGAAAGCATTTCCTCACATCCCAAGGGACACATAGTGAAGGGGCTCCATGTACAGGCCAAAGCTGTCACTGGCTCATGCCATCATTATGTAACTCAAGGATTAGTAGCCTAGAGGTCAGAAGAGGTCCAGTCCAGATTGAGGCCTAGAATTGCCTCTCTAACCATCAAAGAACATTCTCTGTCTTTTCTACTATATCACCATTGGATCCCAGAAGCCTTCTACTTCCTTAAAAGTCTTACCCATTACAGCTCAGAGAAATTCTGCTAAGCAGCAGTCTGGAAATAATTTCCATATCCTCAAACAAGCCTTTCACATCTCTACCAGGCTGATAAATTCAGTTATTATTACATACTTTGGCAATAATTAACATATCACACTTTAGTCACAAAACCTGAATTAAGGAACAGGAGTTCCTGGATTGAGTAGCTCCATAGTAAATATAAATCAGGGTTGTATCAACTTCTGGCCATCTGAAGGACTAAGATAAGGCCATACAGGAATCTCTTCAGGGTAACTTTCCAGAGAAATTCCAGAATCATTTGTGATTTTTCCAACACCATATACATTAATTTCAGAAATTACCCCTAGGTCAAGGATCCGATTATAAGAGTAGAACATCTATCTATTTTCTTTCACCTCCCTATCTGTTCTCTTTCATCTCTCCTTCTCCCTCTCTCTTTTTTCCCCTCAAAATCTTCTGCTTAAAAACCAGAACACAACTTCCATTTAACTATCACGAATCATATACTCAGGACATTAGATCAAGTTTCTCTCTCTTCTGTATTCAAACACAACATACCTCTTCACTTTCTCTGACTCTGTTATCATCATAAAAATAAACATACTATTTGGTATCCCTTAAGTGCTAATCAATAATACCCAAGAATTATTGTACCTTTAGGATAGGGCTTATCAAGTATAAGTTTCAATTCATAGTACAAATTGGTAAACTGAGGTGACCACTGAGGATTGAACAAAACCTGTGGTACAATCAGGTTTACAATGAGGTTTTGCTTACATTCAGACAATATTTAAATCCCATATTATAACAGCAATTAATATAAAAGTCATATTTAAAAGGAATATCATAAAGCATGTAGTATTACAAGGTCTATTTCCAGTTACAAGATTTGAAAATTTTTAAGCACTGTAAATATTAAAGCAAGCCTTTTGACAAGCAGTCTGCTTATCTATTTTCAAGACCAGGAAGTCAAATGTAATAATCAAGTTAGTCAATTTTAATACACTGAGATAAAAACCATTTATGATAATTTTAAACAAAAATATTTTTGATCAATTCAAACAACTCAAACATATTTTTTAAACCTCTTATGATGGAAAAATAGATAAGGATGGAGAGCAGTCTTCTTGAGACTATAACATGGGCATTGTGCAGAGATGGCAGGGATCCTGTACCCCTTAAATCAGGCAGGCTGTGAAAAGGGAAACGCCCTTCCCCCTTCCTGTCCTTGTGACTCTCTAGGCAAAGACCATTATCCTTGGACTTCCTTTAGGTTTTTATGACTTAACAATCTTGCCTCTTCCTCTTTAACAAGTGAAATCACCACAATTTAAAATTTTGCTCAAATCAAAATCTTCATAACATAAACTATTCAGATGGAAAACTTAATTCTCTTTATAGCCTAAATGCATACATATTTTGTATTCATTCATCATTACTTTCTAGCAATTTGATTCTAAATAAATATTAATCTCTTAATAACAAATTCCTTCTTATACATTGTACATATTTTAAAAGACAATTCATACAACTCTAGTCAAATACAACACTGTGTAGAAATTCCATTTTTTTGCAAAATACCACATTTTTAGTACCTGTATTATTAAAACCCATGCACAGATTAACCACTTAAAAAAAAAAAACAAAAAAAACTTGTGTCATATGATTACTTGTTGCTAGTTCTGACAGCACATACATTTAGAACATCTCATTTGGAAAATCCCAAATTTAAATTCTAGAATAAGTTCTCAATAACAACATTACAACTTTTTCTGAATGACTTTTACATCTACAAAATAGCCAGTACAATTACTGTCCTTATAGAATAAACATTCCCTCTCTGTGTCACACTGGCTATTAACCACATTTATACAATTCTCAAATTCACTGAAACCAAGGCTTAACAAATTTCTAACCATGAGTTTTTGTGCTCAATAAAATCTGGTTAATATTTCACATTTGACTGACAAACAATTACCACAAAAAGTAAAATTACATTGTACCATATCAAAAATCATTAGCAATCCTCAACCCTTAAAATCAAATCTTAAGTGAAAAATGCTTCTAATTGTGGAGTAAAATCACCCTTTTCTGCTCTCAATTTTTCTCTTTTTTTTCCTCACTCCTTTGGGGTCCCATCCAAAGGAAGAAAGAAGAAAAATCATTGAACGGATATTTGCTTTTGTCCTCTGCTGAGGATTTTTGACAGGGGGAAGTTCAATCTTTCAACTCCCCTGCCTTTTTTTTTTTTTTGATAAGTGTTCAATTTAAGAATACATAGAGATGAGACTGTGACAAAGACAACAATAAACAGAAACATACAACTTTGTGACAAGCGTGCTTTAAAAGGAAAAAAAATCAGTGCTTTAGGATCCATGTTTAAAAAGAAATATTTGCAGTGAGAAAACACATTAAAACACTTTCAGCATACTACCTCTTTACCTGAGGAAGCTGTGCTAAGCTCAGGTACTGCGATCTGACTTCCCTGTCCCCTAACTCTCCCTGTGCATTGCACTCTGATAGATCTAACCTGTCTCTCTTTCTGGCTGTGATTTCTTACAAAATGCTCTTGTAGCACCTAGACAAAAATGCTCTCTGTTCCCAGGGAGGATTGGAAGTGAGCTGTTCATAAGGTATAATGCAAGGTGGCTAACAAAAACCTTTAGCTTCTGTAATTTCTGACGGTCACAAAAAGGCAGTTAGAATCTTCAGAAAGTCAGTTAGAACTTAAAACTATAAATAGAGGTGAAGTTCCAACCGATGGGGCTTTTGCCTTCTGGCTTTCACTGTGGCTGGAGGCTTTTGATTTGGCCTTTCGGCTTGGCTTGGCTTTGACCTTGGGGAAATTTTGTCTTGGGGAAATTAGGACCTATGTCATTTCTCTGGTCCTCTCCCTGATCTCCCATCTCCTTCCCTCCCCTTCCCTGAATTTCTTGTGGGTCCTGGGTGGAAGGGCTTGGTGATTAGACATTGTGGGTTTAGTTTCTAGTAAAGTATCCTCAAATAAGTTACTCCTAGTTTAATGATTTGATAAAGACTTTACTTAAAAGGCAGTCAAATCTTCCTGAATGGGAGAGTCAGACTCTCTCTAAACCTCTCCGCAACCCATCCCCCACCATCACCCCTCTCCCTAGCAGCAGTTAGAAAACCCTGAACCCCTTTCCCCTTCTGACTGACCCAGGCATTAATAAATCCCATTGTTACCTATTCAAACCCTCTGGTGAATCATTGTGTCAAAAATTAAGACAAGGGCTCAAGGGGAAGGAATTATTTTTTTTCTATTTCCTTAAGGGGAGCTGGGGACATCCATCTTGGCAGGAAGTACCTACCCAAGGTTTCCTTCAGCTATCAGTTTGACTGGAAGGGAGGGGCCTCTCAACTCCTCCCTCAAGTGACTTTGAAACTACCAAGAGAAACCCTCCAGCCAAACCTAAACGTTTTTTACTGGTCCTAGTTTTCTCCCTGTATCCTCTGTTTCAAGACTCTGGGAATAAACCTGTTTGAGATGTCCTCTCCTACATACCCCATTCATTTATCTCCTATATAACTTCCCATACCTTCCTCCAATCACCTTAAAATCACCTACATCCCCTTTATCATTCCTCACACCAAAATTACCTTCCTTAACCCACTCAGATTATCTTATTTAATTTCCTGATAACAAACGCTGACTGTGTTTCTTTTTTTCCCTTTTTTTAACATTTATTTATATTCATTTTTTAGAAAAGTTAACATGGTTACATGATTCATGCTCCTACTTTCCCCTTCACCCCCCGCCCTCCCCCAACCCATGGCTGATGCGCATTTCCCCTGCTTTTAACATGTGTCATTGATCAAGAACTATTTCCAAATTGTTGATCTTTGCATTGGTGTGATAGTTTCAAATAAAAATCCCCAATCATGTCCGCCTCAAGGCATGTGTTCAAGCAGCTGCTTTTCTTCTGTGTTTCCTCTCCTGTAGTTCTTCCTCTGAATGTGGGTAGCATTCTTTTCCTTAAATCCCACAGAATTGTCCTGGCTCATTGCATTGCTGCTAGTACAGAAGTCCATTACATTCCATTTTAACACAGTCTGTAAGTCGCTAAGTACAATGTTCTTCTGGCTCTGCTTCTTTCTCTCTGTATCACTTCCTGGAGGTCTTTCCAGTTCACATGGAATTCCTGCAGTTTATTATTTCTTTCATCATAATAGTATTCCATCACCAGCATATAAGACAATTTGTTCAGCCATTCCCCAATTGAATTCAGCCATACCCTCCTTTTCCAGTTTTTTGCCACTGCAAAACACTTGGCTATAAATATTTTTGTACAACTCTGTTTATCTATGGTCTCTTTGGGTACAAACCCAACAATGGTATGGCTGGATCAAAGGGCAGGCATTCTTTTATAGCCATTTGAGCATAGTTCCAAATTGCCAGCCAGTATGGTTGGATCAGTCACCACCACCAATACATTAATGTCCCAATTTTGCCACATCCCCTCCAGCATTCATTACTCTCCCCTTCTTTTATTTTAGCCAATCTGCTAAGTGTGAGTTGGTACCTCAGAGCTGTTTTGATTTTCATTTCTCTAATTATAAGATATTTAGAACACTTTCTCAAGTGCTTATTGATACTGTTGATTTCTTTATCTGAAAATTGCCTATTCATGTCTCTTTCCCATTTATCAATTGGGGAATGGCTTGATTTTTTATACAATTGGTTTAATTCCTTGTATATTTGAGTGATTAGATCACTGTCAGAGTTTTTTGTTATAAACATTTTTTCCCAATTTGTTGTTTCCCTTCTGATTTTGGTCACATTGTTTTTGTTTGTACAAAATCGTTTTAGTTTAATATAATCAAAATCATCTATTCCATATTTTCCAATTTTCTCCAATACTTGCTTGGTTTAAAAACCTTTCCTTTCCCAGAGATCTGACAAGTATACTCTTCTGTGTTGACCTAACTTATCTATAGTTTCCCTATTTATTTCCAAGTCATTCACCCATTCTGAATTTAACTTGTTGTAGGGTGTAAGATTTTGATCTAAACCAAATCTCTCCCATATTATTTTCAAAATTTCCCAGCAGTTTTTGTCAAATAGTGGATTCATATCCCAAAAGTTGGGCTCTTTAGGTTTATCATACACTGTCTTGCTGACATCATTAACCCCAAGTCTATTTCACTGATCCTCCCTTCTGTCTATTAGCCAATACCATATTGTTTTAATGACCGCTGCTTTCTTTATAGTATAGTTTAAAATATTGTACTGCTAGGCCACCTTCCTTCACATTTTTTTTCATTATTTCTTTCGATATTCTTGATCATTTGTTATTTCAAATGAACTTTGTTATAGTTTTTCCTAATTCAGTAAAAAGTTTTTTGGTAGTTTGATAGGTATGGCACTAAATAGTTAAATTAATTTGGGTAGAATTGTCATTTTCATTACATTAGCTCATCCTCCCCATGAGTAATCAATGTTTTTCCAATTGTTTAGATCTAGTTTTAATTGTTTGGAAAGTGTTTTCTAGTTGTTTTCATATAATTGCTGTGCTTGTTTTGTTAGATATGATAGAGTCCTAAGTATTTTATATTGTCTAGGGTGATTTTAAGTGGTGTTTCCCTTTCTACCTCTTGCTACTCTGATGTGTTGGAAATATATTGAAATGCTGATGACCTATGGGCATTTATTTTGTAACCTGCAACTTTGCTAAAGATTTTTTATTATTTCTACAAGCTTCTTAGTTGATTCTCTAGGATTTTTTAAGTAGACCATCATATCATTGACTTAGTCTGCTCATTGCCTATTTTATACCTTCAATTTCTTTTTCTTCTCTAATTGCTACTGCTAGTGTTTCTAGTACAATGTTAAATAGTAGAGGAGATAATGGGCATCCTTGTTTCACTCCTGATCTTTTTTGGGAAGGCTTCTAATTTATCCCAATTGCATATGATGCTTGTTGATGGTTTTAGATATATACTATTTATTATTTTTAGGAAGGGTCCTTCTATTTCTATACTTTCCAGGGTTTTCAATAGGCATGGGTGCTGTATTTTGTCCAAGGCTTTTTCAGCATCTATTGAGATAATCATGTGATTTTTGTTTCTTACATTGTTGATATGGTCAATTATGTGGATGGTTTTCCTAATGTTGAGCCATCCTTGCAATCTTGGTATGAATCCCACCTGATCATGCTGAATGATCCTCTTGATTACTTGCTGGAGTCTCTTTGCTAATATTCTATTTAAAAGATTTTTCCATGTATGTTCATTTGGAAGATTGCTCTGTACTTATCTTTCTCTGATTTTTATCTGCCTGGCTTTGGAATCAGTACCATATTTGTGTCATGAAAGGTATTTTGTAGGACACCTTCTTTGCTTATCATATCAAATAATTTGTTTAGTATTGGGATTAGTTGTTATTTGACTGTCTGATAGAATTCACTTGTGAATCCATCAGGACCTGGTGATTTTTTTCTTAGGAGTTCTTTGATGGCTTATTCAATTTCTTTTACTGATATGGTATTATTTAGGTATTCTATTTCTTCTGCTGTTAATCTAGGCAATTTTTATTTTTGTAAATATTCATCCATATGTCCTATATTTATTGCCATATAATTGGGCAAAATCATTTTTAATGATTGCCTTAATTTCCGCTTCCTTTGAGGTGAGGTTCTCTTTTCATCTTTGATACTGTCAATTTAGTTTTCTTCTTTCTTTCTTTATTAGATTGACCAGTACTTTCCCTATTTTATCTGTTTTTTTTTCAAAATACCTGCTTCTAGTCTTATTTATTAATTCAATAGTTCTTTTACTTTCAATTTTATTAATTTCTCCAATGATTTTTAGTATTTCTAATTTAGTTTCCATCTGGGCATTTTTAATTTGCTTGCTTTCTAGTTTTTTTAAGTTGAATGCCCAATCCATTAATCTCTGCCCTCCCTAATTAATATATGCACTCAAGGATATAAATTTTCCCCTGAGTACTGCCTTAGCTGCATCCCACACAGTTTGGTAGGATGTCTCATCATTGTCATTCTCTTCAATGAAATTGTTGATTGTTTCTATGATTTCTTGGTTTTGAAGAATCATATTATGTAATTTCCAATTAGTTTTTAATTTTCCTGTCTAGGTCCCCTTACTGATTCTTATTTTCATTGCATTATAATCTGAGAAGGTTACATTTATTATTTCTGCTCCTTTTAATTTTTTTCAATGTTTCTCTGCCCTACTATATGGTCAATCTTTGTGAATGTACCATGTGTAGCTGAAAAGGTGTATTCCTTTTTGTCCCTATTTATTTTTCTCCACATATCAATTAAATCTAAATTTTCTAGGACTTCATTCACCTCTCTTACCTCTTGCTTATTTATATTTTGGTTTGATTTATCCAGATCTGAAAGAGGAATGTTTAGATCTCCAACTATTATGGTTTTACTATCTATTTCCTTCTTGAGCTTTGCCAGTTTCTCCTTTAAGAATTTAGGTGCTACACCACTTGGTGCATACATATTGAGCACTGTTATTTCCTTATTATCTATACTGCTTTTATTCAGGATGTAATGACCTTCCCTGTCTTTTTTAATCATATCTATTTTTACTTTGTCTTTGTCAGAAATCATAAACATCACTACAGCCTTCTTTTTCTCATTTGATGCCCAAAAGATTTTTCTCATGCCCTTTACCTTAAACCTATGTATGTCCACCAGCCTCATATGTGTTTCTTATAGACAACATATAGTAGGATTTTGGTTTCTAATCCACTCTGCTATTGCTTCCTTTTTATGGGAGAATTCATCCTATTCTCATTCAGAGTTATAATTATCAGTTGTGTATTTGCCAACATTTTTCTATCCTCGCCTAGTCCAAATTTCTATTAGTTTCTGCTTTTTCCAGAAGACCAATGATTCTCAGATTGTCTCTTCTAGACCTGTTTTCTTGGTCTGTCACTTTCTCATTGAGATATTTTATGTTTACTTATATTTTTCATTCTTTTGACTTTGCTTTACTTGTTCTTTCTGTCTTGAGAGATCACTGGCTTCTAGTTGCTCAATTCTAACCTTTTGGGACTGGTTTTCAGCTATAATATTTTGATTTTCCTTTTCAATCTGGTAATTTCTGGTCTTCAATTTACTTATCAGCCTCACTTTCCAATTGCAAAATTCTGCCTTTTAAGCTGTTATTTTCTTGCCAGATCTCTTCCATCTTTCTCATCATCTCAGATTTCAACTCTCCAGTGGCTTGTGACCAGTTGTCATTATTTTGGGAAGGTTTGGATGTGATTACTTGTTTGTTATCCTCTGCTGTTTCCTCTGTTGTCTGTATTTTTTCTCTGTAAATATTGTCGAGTGTTACAGATTTCTTCTTGATGATCTTTCTCTTTTGGGTTTCTTGTCTTTGGCTTGCCATTGTTAGCCCTGTGCCCTCTCAGGTTTATCCTCACACTCAGGGTTTGTCTGTTCTCTTTTGGCTCCTGGAGTCTCAGGTCTAGTTGTTCTCAGGGTCAAGCCTCCTGGTGGTCCCCTTGCTTGTTCCTCTGTCCAAGGCTCCTTTAACATTCTCAGGGTGCTTTTTCCACAGCTGTGAACCCCTCTGCACTGGGTCCCCACTCAAGGTCCTCACCTGTGCTCAAGATCCCTGTCCACTCCTGGGCTCAGGATCCATGGACGCAAGAGCCTGCTCTTGGGTCTAACCTCAGGGTCTGTGTTCAAAGTCCGCGTGTTCTTTAGGCACTTGGGGTTTTAAGTCTTGCTGCTCTCAGGAGCAGGCCCTTGTGACCCCAGGTAGCTGCCAAGAACTTAATGGGTGCCCCAAGCTTGCTCTAGCTCTTGTGAGCAGGCTTTGGCACTGTAGGTGATTTGGGGTGGGGGAGGGGTTGCTCAGCTTGAGTTTTAGTGAGAGCAATTTCACCTCCTTATAGCATGGAAATGCCCTGATCCCATGTACCTTCAATGTTGTGTCCTGTTGTTGAGTCCCTTCGTTCCTCTGGATGTGTTTTTATGTCTTTTTGAGCAGTCCTATATATTTCAGTTAGGAGAGGTTAAGCAGCTGCTTTTTACTCTGCCACCATCTTAACCCAGAAGTTCAGTCGAATTGTCTGACTGTGTTTCTTAAGGAAAGAACTTTGAACTTTTAAATCCCATCCCCTATTCCTATCTCAAGTCTGCTGCCGGAGCAGGCACAGCCTCTCCAGTCCTAAAATCTGGGAGTTTTGAAATGTAGGTGGAGGGAGTACAGAACAGCCACTATGAAGGAAATTCCCCTTTGTGAAGCTGCATCTTAAACTCTTTTTGCTCCCTCCTTTGTTTAATTTTATAGCTAGTCACATAAAAACAACACAGACTCAACAGAAATCTACAGGACATACTCTCTTACACATTCATACACCTTGGAACCCAAAGAAGCCACTGTAATAGAGTGATGTGGCTGGGTCCCTTCTCTTCCAGTGTGTCCACTGGTGCTATCTCAACTTACTGGGAACATCTAACCCACCAAACCTGGGACTCAAATCCTGTGCAAGGGTCTTCAACCCCTGTAAGTTTCCCTTAAATCTCAGAGGAATCTAAACTCTGCTTCAGAGACCCAGTCTCTGTCCCAGGTCCCCAGGACTCTGGGTGAAGGGCCTCTAACCCTTTGAAATGAATCTTTTTCTGCTCAGATGGTTGAAAGGGTCAATCCAGTTTCACCTTTTCTCAAATGCTTCCAGGCTGTTCCAGCTCAGCATTTCACAAACTCTGAGGAAGACATATTAGGCCGGTCCACACTCAGAAACAAGCAGAACCGAATCACTCATTGGGCCTTGACTTGACCTAGTCCCCCATTGTACAAGTCCCAAAATTGGAGGGGTCAACCGGGCCACTTAGTCATATGCCCTAATCCTGTGACAGGTTCCCCATCATCACACATCAATCACACATCACATACAGGTCTCTGAACCTTTTGCCCTCCTCACCAGTACCTCTATCCATGTGCAGTCCAGTCAGGAAATCCCGGAACAAGCCCCCAAATGTTCAGCCCAGTTCTGACTTCCCAAATCAGGAGGCACACCAGATAATGTAAGAACAAGAGGCACTCTGCTTTATTGCAAGCTCAAGCTTGGGTCCCACAATGGAATAGGGAATGAGAGGTCTAGCCACCTTATATACAGTTTGAGATCCAGGAACTGGGGGGGCTGGATGTTAACACATGCTTCCTATCATCCATTTACCAGATGTTACTGGTTGGGAGTCTTTCCTTCCATTCATTAGTTGCTATTTGGGGTCTTCCTGCCATTTACTGGATGTTACAGGTTGGGGGTTTTTCCTGCCATTCATTAGGTGTTGCAGTTTTTATTAGCTCTGCTTCCCAGGCCTATCAGTGTTTAGGTTCCTTTCACATGTCATTTTCTTCTGGCAGATACTTAATCTTAATGTTGTATCTAGTCATATTATTTAAGATATTATTTTGTCCTACATTTCTTGAGATCATGTCTTCTTTTAATGTTATTAATTTTTGCTTCCTTTCTTGCAATTTGAAATTATTTTTTTGTATTTGCAGTCCTAACTAGTAAATTTCTTTAGTGAGTTTTCTCATCAAGGATTCAATTTTTTCCCTATTCTTTTGATTATATTAGATGCCTCTCCCATAAATTCTACTTTCATAATTTTTATTTCTCTCTTAAACTATTCAGAAATACCTGCTCTAGTTCCATGCTCTTGGGAGTTCACAGGATCCTTTTTCTCATCAAATGTTGATTTATTTCATTTTGTCTTACAATATTTGCTCATGGATTTTGGAGTAATTTTCTTGATATGGAGTTGGTAGTCTCTTCTATTATTTTTGTTTTCCTTGCTAATTGATCTGCTGGTGCTCTAGGTTAACTGAGTTTTCTTCCTCAAGATTTTTGTTAAGTCTAGTCTTTCTTTCTTTATGTTTCCTCAGTGTTCACTTTTTCCCCTTTGACAACAGTTCCCTTAAGGACTGAATCTTTTCCAATGCTGAGGGATTTTTTTGATGAAAAAATTCAGGGTAGCGGTTAAGAGGGCTGCAGAGTAAGGAGCAGCTGCTTGATCTCTCCTAACTGAAGCATACAGGACTCCTCAAGGGAACATAAAAACAAATGCAGACGAACAAAGGGACCCCACAACAGGGCACAGCATTGAAGGTACATGGAATCCGGGCATTTCCACGCTATAAAGGGGTGAAACAGCTCTCACTAAAACGCGAGAGGACGAAGCCCCTCCCCCAACCCCCACACCATGTAGAGCACCAAGGCCAGCCCATAAGAGTTAAAGCAGGTTTGGGACACCCATTAAGTCATTGGCAGCTCCAGGGCTTCTTCCTGAGAGCAGAAAGACTTAGGACCCCAAGAGGCTAAAGCAGGCACACGGACTTTGAAAACAAACCCTGAGCACCTGCACGGGTGAAGGCATTGCCCTAGGTGTGGACAAGGATCTAAAGCACAGGCTTGGACCTCGAGTGGGAACCCTGTGCAGATAGGAGCACTGCTGTGGAAACAGTGCCCTCAGACTGCTGAAGGAGCCTTGGGCCGAGAGGCAGACCAGGGACAACCAAAAGGCTCAGGAGCCTAGAGAGGGGAAACAGACCCTGAGTGTGAGGAAAAAGCACAGAAGGCTCAGGTCTAACAATGGCAAGCCAAAATCGGAAACCCCAGAAGAGAAAGATTACCAAGAAGAAATCTGTAATGCTCAATAACTTTTACAAAGAGAAAATCCAGACAACAGAGGAGAACAAACAAGTAACCATATCCGAATCTTCCCACAATAATGAAAACTGGTCACAAGCTATTGAAGAGTTCAAATCTGACATGATGAGAAAGATAGAAGAGATCTGGCAAGAAAATAACAGTTTAAAAAGCAGAATTTTGCAATTGGAAAGTGAGGCTAAGAAATCAAATGAATTGATAAGCAAATTGAAAACCAAAAGATCATAGCCAAAAACCAAAAGATTATAGCTGAAAATCAGTCCCTAAAGGCTAGAATTGAGCAATTAGAAGCTAATGATCTCTCAAGACAGCAAGAACAAATAAAAGAAAGTCAAAAGACTGAAAAAATATAAGGAAACATGAAATATCTCAATGAGAAAGTGACAGACCAAGAAAACTGGTCTAGAATAGACAATTTGAGAATCATTGGTCTTCCTGAAAAAAGTAGAAATTAATAGAAACTTGGACTCAATACTAAAAGAAATTATTCAGCAAAATTGTCCTGAAGAGGGCAATATAGACATCGAAAGGATCAATAGATCACCATCTACATTAGACCTAGAAAAGACAACCACCAGGAATATAATAGCCAAATTCAAGAGCTTCCAAGTAAATGACAAAATCTTACAAGAAGCCAGAAAGAGGCAATTCAAATATCAAGGAGCACCAATCAGGATCACACAGGATGTGGCAGCCTACACACTAAAATACTGCAGGGCTTAGAATATGATATTCAGAAAGGCAAGAAAGCTGGGCCTTCAACCACAGATCAACTACCCATCAAAACTGACTATATAGGCTTACTGGTTAAGATGGCAGTAGAGTAAAAAGCAGTGCTTAACCTCTCCTAACCGAAAAATACAGGACTCCTCAAGGGGACATAAAAACAAATCCAGATGAACAGAGGGACCCCACAACAAGGCACAGTGTGGAAGGTACATTAAATGGGGGCATTTCCGTGCTATAAAGGGGTGAAACACCTCTCACTAAATGGTGGGCTGAGCAAACCCCCCCCACACACACACACCCTACAACACCAAAGCCAGTTCAAGAGAAATAGAGCAATTTGGGGGCACCCAATGAGTCATTGGCAGCTCCAGGGCCTGTTCCTGAGAGCAGCAAGACTTAGGAGCCCATGGACTTTGAGCTAGGACAAAGAGTGCAGTATATACCTAAAACCATTAACAAGCATTATATACAATGGGGATAAATTAGAAGCCTTCCCAATGAGATCAGGAGTGAAACAAGGATGCCAATTATCACCTCTATTATTCAACATACTACTAGAACCACTAGCAGTAGCAATTAGAGAAGAAAAATAAATTTAACATATCAAAATAGGCATTGAGGACACTAAGCTATCACTCTTTGCAGATGATATGATGATCTACTTAAAAAATCCTAGAGAATCAACTAAGAAGCTTGTATAAATAATCAACAATTTTAGCAAAGTTGCAGGATACAAAATAAATGCACATAAATCATCATCATTTCTATACATTTCCAACATATTAGAGCAGCAAGGGGTAGAAAGAGAAATAACATTTAAAATCACCCTACTCAATATAAAATACTTGGGAAAATATCTACCAAAACAAACACAGCAATTATATGAGAACAACTACAAAATACTTTCCAAACAAATAAAACTGTATCTAAACAATTGGAAAGCCATTGACTGCTCATGGGTAGGATGAGTTACCATAATAAAAATGACCATCCTACCCAAATTAATATAGCTATTTAGAGCCATAAATATCAAATTACCAAAAAACCTCTTTACTAAATTAGGAAAAACTATAAGAAATTCCATTTGGAATAACAAAAGATCAAGAATATCAAGGGAAATAATGAAAAAAAAGTGAAGGAAGGGGGCCTAATAGTACCAGATATTAAACTATACTATAAAGTAGTAGCCATTACAACAATATGGTACTGGCTAAGAGATAGAATGGAGGATCAGTGGAATAGACTTGGGGTAAATTACATCAGCAAGACAGTGTTTATAAACCCAAAGAACCCAACTTTTGGGAAATGAATCCACTATTTGACAAAAACACCTGGGAAATTTGGAAAACAATATGGGAGAGATTAGGTTTAGAGCAACATCTTACAATCTACACCAAGATAAATTCAGAATGGGTGGAGGACTTGAATTTTAAGAGGGAAACTATAAATAAGTTAAGTGAACACAAAATAGTATACCTGTCAGATCTCTGGGAAAGGAAAGATTTTAAAACCAAGTAAGAGTTAGAGAAAGTTACAAAATGTAAATTAAATGGTTTTGATTATATTAAGCTAAAAAGCTTTTGTACAAACAAAAACAATGTATTCAAAATCAGAAGGGAAACAACAAATTGGGAAAATCTTTATAACAAAAAACTCTGACAAGTGTATAATTACTCAAATATACAAGGAGTTAAATCAATTGTATAAAAAATCAAGCCATTTCCCAATTGATAAATGGGCAAGAGATATGCATAGGCAATTTTCAGGTAAAGAAATCAAAAGTATCAATAAACACATGAGAAAGTGTTCTAAATCTCTAATAATTAGAGAAATGCAAATCAAAACAGCTCTGTGGTTTCACCTCACACCTAGGAGATTAGCTAAAATGAAAGAAGGGGAGAGTGGATGCTGGAGGGGATGTGGCCAAATTGGGACATTAATGCATTGCTGGTGGAGTTGTGAACTGATCCAAGTATTCTGGCTGGCAATTTGAAACCATGCTCAAACTGCTATAAAAGAATGCCTTCCCTTTGATCCAGCCATAACATTGCTGGGTTTGTACCCCAAAGAGATCATAGATAAACAGACTTGTAAGAAATTATTTATAGCTGTGCTTTTTGTGGTGGCAAAGAACTGGAAAATGAGGGTAAGTCCTTCAATTGGGGAATGGCTGAACAAATTGTGATATATGCGAGTGATGGAATACTATTGTGCTAAAAGGAATAATAAACTGGAGGAGCTCCAGGTGAACTGGAATGACCTCCAGGAACTGATGAAGAACAAAAGGAGCAGAGCCAGAAGAACATTGTACACAGAGATTATATACTGTGGTGAAATTGAATGCAATGGACTTCTGTACCAGCAGCAATGCAATGGTACAGGACAGTTCTGAAGGATTTATGGTAAAGAATGCTACCCACATTCAGAGGAAGGACTACAGGAGAGGAAACATATAAGAAAAACAAGTGCTTGAACATATGGACTGAGGAGGACATGATTGGGGATGTAGACTTGAAACTACCACACCAATGCAACTAACAACAATTTGGAAATAGGTCTTGATAAAACCAGTGGAAATGCACGGTGGTCATGGGTGGGGAGAAAGTGGGGGTTGAGGAAGGGGAAAGTAGGAGCATGAATCATTTAACCATGTTAAAAATGAATATTAATAAATGATTAAAAATTTTAAAAAATACAATATCAAAAAAAAATATGGTACTGGCTAACAGACAGAAGGGAGCATCAGTGGAATAGACTTGGGGTAAATGACATCACAAGACAGTGTATGATAAACACGAAGAGCCCAACTTTGGGGACATGAATCCACTATTTGACAAAAATTGCTGGGAAATTTGGAAAACAATATGGGAGATATTAGGTCTAGATCAACATCTCACACCCTACACCAAGATAAATTCAGAATGGGTGAATGACTTGAATATAAAGAGGGAAACTATAAATAAGTTAAGTGAACACAGAATAGTATACCTGTCAGATCTCTGGGAAAGGAAAGATTTTAAAACCAAGCAAGAGTTGGAGAAAATTACAAAATGTAAATTAAATGGTTTTGATTATATTAAACTAAAAAGCTTTTGTACAAACAAAAACAATGTAGTCAAAAATAGAAGGGAATCAACAAATTGGGAAAAAATCTTTATAACGAAAAACTCAGACAGGGGTCTAATTATTCAAATATACAAGGAGTTAAATCAATTGTATAAAAAATCAAGACATTCCCCAATTGATAAATGGGCAAGAGACATGAATAGGCAATTTTGAGGTAAAGAAATCAAAAGTATCAATAAGCACATGAGAAAGTGTTCTAAATCTCTAATAATTAGAAAAATGTAAATCAAAACAACTCTGAGGTACCAACTCACACTTAGCAGATTGGCTAAAATGAAAGAAGGGGAGAGTATTGAATACTGGAGGGGATGTGGCAAAGTTGGGACATTAATGCATTGCTGGTGGAGTTGTGAACTGATCCAACCATTCTGGTTGACAATTTGGAACTATGCTCAAAGGGCTATAAAAAAAATGCCTGACCTTTGATCCAGCCATACCATTGTTGGGTTTGTACCAAAAAGAGATCATAGATAAACAGATTTGTACGAAAATATTTATAGCTGCGCTTTTTGTGGTGGCAAAAAAAACTGGAAAATGAGGGTATGTCCTTCAATTAGGGAATGGCTGAACAAATTGTGGTACATGCTGGTGATGGAATACTATTGTGCTCAAAGGAATAATAAACTGGAGGAGTTCCAGGTGAACTGGAAAGACCTCTGGGAACTGATGCAGAGTGAGAAGAGCAGAGCCAGAAGAACACTATACACAGAGACTGATATATTATGGTAAAATCGAATGTAATGGACTTCTGTACCAGCAGCAATGCAATGACACAGGACAGCTCTGAGGGATGTATGGAAAGGAATGCTACCCACATTCAGAGGAAGGACTGCAGGAGTGGAAACATATAAGAAAAACAACTGCTTGACCCCATGGGTTGGGGTGGACATGATTCAAGATGTAGACTCAAAACCACCACACCAATGCAACTAACAACAATTTGGAAATAGGTTTTCATCAATGACACATGATAAAACCAGAGGAAATGTACGATGGCTATGGGCGACTGGGGTGGGGAGGTGAAGGGGAAAGTAGGAGCATGAATCATGTAACTATTTTAAAAATGAATATTAATAAATGTTTTTTTTAAACTGACTATATACTTCCAGGGTTAAGTATGGGCAATCAACAAAATTGAAGATTTCCAAGTATTTGCACAGAAAAGACCAGGACTAAATGGAAAGTTTGATATCCAAACACAAAAATCAAGAGAAACATGAAAAGGTAAATAACAAACCAAGGGGAAAAAAAGAAAAAAACATATTTTTTTTTTAAATTTGACTCTTTAAGGGCTTCAATAAGACCTAATTATCTGTATTCCTATGTGGAGAAATGCTATGTATAATTCTCCATAGTGAACTCTAATCACTATTATAGTATTCACTTTTATACCAATCAGAAAAATAATTCATAGGGAGAGGAAGGAATACTAAATGGTCTAAGATGACATGGGGGGTGCCAAAGAGGGGGGTGAATATTAGGGGACACCAAGGGAAACTTGAGTGAATAAGAAAAATAGGACATTCTATTACACACAAACAGGGCATTGAAAGGGAAGGGGACAAATACTATTATAAGAAGGAGAGGAAGAGGGCATTAACAGGTAATATTTAAACCTTACTCTCAGTATAATCAACCCAGAGAGGGAAGAGTAGCTATATTATTCATTGAGATATAAAACTCTATCTAACCCTACTGAGAAAGTCAGAAGGGATAAACCAAGGGGAGCAGGGGAGTGGGGAGATCAAAAAAGGGAGGGGAGAAGAAGGGGGAAGGAATTCATTAGGCCTCAAAAATAAAAAGAGGGGAACAATAAGGGAGGGGGTAGAAAGGGTAGTAAATCAAGGGAGGGGACAAGGATTACTGGCTCAAAGCAAACCACTGGTTTAAATGGAAATAGTATAAGAAGAAGTGGTAGGACTATAGGAGGATACAAAAATGTCAGTGAATGCACAACTGATAATTTTAACTCTGAATGTGAATGGTATGAACTTGCTCATAAAACTGAAGCCAATAGCAGAGTGGATTACAAACCAAAACCCTACCATATGTTGTCTACAAGAAATACATATAAGGCAGGTAGTCATACAGAAGTTTGAGATTAAGGGCGTGAGCAAAATGTTCTGGGCATCAAATTGGAAAAAAGAAGGCAGGAGTGGCTATTATGATTTCTGACAAAGCCAAAGTAAAAATAGATATGATTTAAAAAGACAGGGAAGGTCATTACTTCCTGATTAAAGGCAGTATAAACAATGAGGAAATAACACTGCTCAATATGTATTCACCAAGTGGTATAGCATCCAAATTCATAAAGGAGAAAATGGCAGAGCTCAAAAAGGAAATAGATAGTAAAACCATAATAGTGGGAGATCTAAATATTACTCTTTCAGATCCAGATAAATCAAACCAAAAATAAATAAGAAAGAGGTAAGAGAGGTGAATGAAGTCCTAGAAAAATTAGATTTAACTGACATGTGGAGAAAAATAAATAGGGGCAAAAAGGAATACACCTTCTTTTCAGCTACACATGGTATATTCACAAAGGTTGACCATGTAATAGGGCATAGAAACATTGCAAACAAATGCAAAAGAGCAGAAATAATAAATGCAATAAAAATAATAATTAGTAAGGGCACCTGGACAGGCAAATGAAAAATCAATTGGAAATGGGTTCCGGGTTAAGATGGCGGCAGAGTAAGAAGCAGCTCTTAACCTCTCCTGACCGAAACACACAAAATTCCTCAAGGGGACATAAAAACAAGTCCAGACGAAGGGAGGAACCCCACAACAGGGCACAGCCTGGAAGGTATGTGGAATCGAGGCATTTCCAGGCTATAAAGGGCTCTCACTAAATCGCGGGCTGAGCAACCACCCCACCCCCAACCCCTCCACACACAAGATGTAGAGCTCTGAAGCCAGCTAAAAAGAAATAGAGCAAGTTTGGGGCACCCATCGAGTCATTGGCAGCTCCGGGGCCTGTTCCTGAGAGCAGCAAGATTTAGGACCCCAATAAGCCAGAGAATGCAAGCGAAATCTGAGCGTGAGGGCAGAGAGTGGACGCCCAGCGCAGAGCGCACAGGCACTGGCGGAGGCGTTGGTGGAGGCAGACACAGCCACGAGCTAAAGCTCTGAAAACCTGAGTGGGGAACCAGTGCAGACCGGGATACGACTGTGGAAGCAGCGCCCTGAGACTTGTAAAGGAACCTCCTGCAGAGGATCAAGCAAGGGGGTCCACTAGGGGGCTTGACCTTGGAAAAAACCAGAACTCAGACCTCAGGAACCAATAGATCGCGGACAGACACTGAGCGAGAGGATAAACCTGAGAAGCTGCTGGGCTAATGATGGCTACCCAGCCTCAGGAAACTCAGAAGAGAAAGAATAACAACAAGAAAAAGAAGCCTTTAACACTCAACAACTTTTACACAGAGAAAATCCAGACAACCGAGCAAACAGAGTAGGAGAACAAACAAGCATCCGGACCCTCCTCAAATAAGGAAAACTCCTCACAAGCTATGGAAGAGTTCAAAACTGAGATTTTGAGGAAAATGGAAGAGATCTGGCAAGAAAGTAACTGTTTCAAAGGTAAAATCTTGCAATTGAACACCAGAAATGACCAGATTGAAAAGGAATTGCAGAAGATTATGGCCGAAAACCAAAAGATTATAACCGAAAATCAATCCCTAAAGGCTAGAATCAAGCAATTGGAAGCTAATGATCTCTCAAGACAACAAGAACAAATAAAACAAAGTCAAAAGACTGAAAAAATAGAAGGAAACATGAAATATCTCAATGAGAGAGTGACAGACCAAGAAAACCGGTCTAGAAGAGACAATTTGAGAATAAATGGTCTTCCAGAAAAACCAGAAATTAATAGAAACCTGGACTCCGTACTAAAAGAAATTATTCAGCAAAATTGCCCTGAAGTCCTACAACAAGAGGGCAATATAGACATCGAAAGGATTCATAGAACACCCACCATATTTGACCCAGAGAAGAAATCGGTTAGAAATAATATTGGAAATTTGACATCAAAACACAAAAATCGAGAGAAACCTGAAAAGGTAAATAAGATACAGAGGGGAAAGAAAGAAAACTTATAATTTTTAAATTTGCCTTTTTAAGGGCCTCAGTGAGATCTAATTATCTGTATTCCTATGTAGATAAATGTTATGTATAATTCTCTGTAGTGAACTCTATTCACTATTATAATATTCACTATTATTGTAATCAGAAGAATAATTGACAGGGTGAGGATGGAACACTAAATAATCTAAGATGGCGTGGGGGATGGGAAAGAGGGGGTAAATAGCAGGGAACACCAATAGAAACTTGAGTGAATAAGAAAATAGAATATTCTATTACACACAAAGAGGGCATGGGAGGGAGAGGAGACAAATACTATTATAAGAAGGAGAGGAAGAGAGCATTAAGAGGTAATAATCAAACCTTAATCTTAGTGTAATCAACCCGGAGAGGGAAGAGTAGCTTTATTATCCATTGGGATAAAAAACTCTATCTAACCCTACTGAGAAAGTCAGAAGGGATAAACCAAGGGGAGCAGGGGAGTGGGAAGGTCAAAAAAGGGAGGGGAGAAGGGGAAGGGAATTCATAAGGCCTTTAAAAACAAAAAGAGGGGGAAAAATAAGGGAGGGGGTAGAAAGGGAAGTTAATCAAGGGAGGGGATAAGGGATAGGGTCTTAATAGCAAACCACTGGTTTTAAAGGAAATAGTTTAAGGAGAAGGGGTAGGAATGGGGGAGGATTTGAAAATGTCAGCAAATGCACAACTGATGATTATAACTCTGAATGTGAATGGGATGAACTCGCTCATAAAATGGAAGCAAATAGCACAGTGGATTAGAAACCAAAATCCCACCATATGTTGTCTACAAGAAACACACATGAGGCAGGTGGACATACACAAGTTTAAGGTTCAGGGCTTGAGCAAAATCTTTTGGGCGTCAAATGAGAAAAAGAAGGCAGGAGCGGCTATTATGATTTCTGACAAAGCCAAAGTAAAAATAGATAGATATGATTAAAAAAGACAGGGAAGGTCATTACATCCTGATTAAAGGCAGTGTAAACAATGAGGAAATAACACTGCTCAATATGTATGCACCAAGTGGCATAGCACCCAAATTCATAAAGGAGAAACTGGCAGAGCTCAAGAAGGAAATAGATAGTAAAACCATACTAGTGGGAGATCTAAATATTCCTCTGTCAGATCTAGATAAATCAAACCGAAAAATAAATAAGAAAGAGGTAAGAGAGGTGAATGAAGTCCTAGAAAAATTAGATCTAATTGATATGTGGAGAAAAATAAATAGGGACAAAAAGGAATACACCTTCTTCTCAGCTGCACATGGCACATTCACAAAGATTGACCATGTTATAGGGCATAGAATCATTGCAAACAAATGCAAAAGAGTAGAAATAATAAATGTAATCTTCTCAGATCATAATGCAATAAAAATAATAATTAGTAAGGGCACTTGGACAGGAAAATCAAAAACTAATTGGAAATTAAATAATATGATTCTTCAAAACCAATTTGTCAAAGAAGGAATCATAGAAACAATCAACAATTTCATTGAAGAAAATGACAATGATGAGACATCCTACCAAACTATGCGGGATGCGGCCAAGGCAGTACTCAGGGGGAAATTTATATCCTTTAGTGCATATATTTACAAATTAAGGAGGGCAGAGATCAATGAATTGGGCATGCAACTCAAAAAATTAGAAAGTGAGCAAATTAAAAATCTCCATATGAAAACTAAATTAGAAATACTAAAAACCAAGGGAGAAATTAATAAAATCGAAAGTAAAAGAACTATTGAAGTAATAAATAAAACTAGAAACTGGTACTTTGAAAAAACAGATAAAATAGACAAAGTACTAGTCAATCTAATAAAAAAGGAAAGAAGAAAACCAAATTGACAGTATCAAAGATGAAAAGGGAGACCTCACCTCTAATGAAGAGGAAATTAAGGCAATTATTAAAAACTATTTTTCCCAACTATATGGCAATAAATATAATACTTTAGGAGATATGGATGAATATCTACAAAAATATAAACTGCCTAGACTAAGCAGAAGAAATAGAATACCTAAATAATCCCATATCAGAAAAAGAAATTGAACAAGCCATCAAAGAACTCCCTATGAAAAAATCGCCAGGACCTGATGGATTCACAAATGAATTCTATCAGACATTCAAAGAGCAACTAATCCCAATACTATACAAATTATTTGATATGATAAGCAAAGAAGGAGTCCTACCAAATTCCTTTAATGACACAAATGTGGTACTGATTCCAAAGCCAGGGAGACCAAAAACAGAGAAAGAAAACTACAGACCAATCTCCCTAATGAACATAGATGCAAAAATCTTAAAGAGAATACTAGCAAAGAGACTCCAGCAAGTAATTAAGAAGATCATCCACCATGATCAGGTGGGATTTATACCAGGAATGCAAGGTTGGTTCAACATTAGGAAAACCATCCACATAATTGACCATATCAACAGTCTAACAAACAAAAATCACATGATTATCTCAATAGATGCTGAAAAAGCCTTTGACAAAATACAGCATCCATTCCTATTGAAAACACTGAAAAGTATAGGAATAGAAGGACCTTTCCTAACAATAATAAACAGTATATACCGTAAACCATCAACAAACATCATATGCAATGGGAATAAATTAGAAGCCTTCCCAATAAGATCAGGAGTGAAACAAGGATGCCCATTATCACCTCTATTATTTAACATTGTACTAGAAACACTAGCAGTTGCAATTAGAGAAGAAAAAGAAATTGAAGGTATCAAAGTGGGCAAGGAGGAAACTAAGCTATCACTCTTTGCAGATGATATGATGGTCTACTTAGAAAATCCTAGAGAATCAACTAAGAAGCTTGTAGAAATAATCAACAACTTTAGCAAAGTTGCAGGATACAAAGTAAATGCACATAAATCATCAGCATTTCTATACATCTCCAATACACTAGAGCAGCAAGAAGTAGAAAGAGAAACACCATTTACAATCACCCTAGACAATATAAAATACTTAGGAATCTACCTACCAAAACAAACACAGCAATTATATGAAAACAACTACAAAACACTTTCCAAACAAATAAAACTGGAGTTAAACAATTGGAAAGCCATTGATTGCTCATGGGTAGGTTGAGCTAACATAATAAAAATGACAATTCTACCCAAATTAATTTACCTATTTAGCGCCATATCTATCAAGCTACCAAAAAACTTCTTTAGTGAATTAGAAAAAACTATAACAAATTTCATTTGGAATAACAAAAGATCAAGAATATCAAGGGAAATAATGAAAAATAATGTGAAGGAAGAGGGCCTAGCAGTACCAGATATTAAACTATACTATAAAGC
>NC_058132.1:435062804-435087438 GCF_016433145.1 Gracilinanus agilis
CACCAATGCAACTACCAACAATTTGGAAATTGGGCTTGATCAAGGACACATGACAAAACTAGTGGAAATGCACATAGGCAATGGGGGGGGAGGACTCGGGGGGGGGGTGAAGGGGTAAGAGGAGTATGAATCAGGTAACCATGTTAAAATGTATATTAATAAATGTTAAAAAAATAAATAAAATAAATAAATAAAAATAAAAAATAAAAAAAAAATCAATTGGAAATTAAACAATATGATTCTCCAAAATCAATTAGTCAAAGAAGAAATCATAGAAACAATCAACAATTTCATTGAAGAGAATGACAATGATGAGACATCCTACCAAACTCTGTGGAATGTGGCCAAGGCAGTACTAAGGGTGAAATTAGGAAAACCATCCACATAATTGACCATATCAACAGTCTAACAAATAAAAATCACATGATTATCTCAATAGATTCTGAAAAAGCTTTTGACAAAATACAGCATCAATTCCTATTCAAAACATTGAAAAGTATAGGAATAGAAGGACCTTTCCTAAAAATAATAAACAGCATGTACCTAAAGCAATCAACAAGCATCATATGCAATTGGGATAAATTAGAAGCCTTCCCTATAAGATCAGGAGTGAAGCAAGGATGCCCATTATCACCTCTGTTATTCAACATGGTACTAGAACCACTATCAGTAGCAATTAGAGAAGAAAAAGAAATTTAATGTATCAAAATAGGCAAGGAGGAGACTAAGCTATCACTTTTTGCAGATGATATGATGGTATACTTAAAAAATCCTAGAGAATCAACTAAGAAGCTTGTAGAAATAATCAACAACTTTAGCAAAGTTGCAGGATACAAAATAAATGCACATAAATCATCAGCATTTCCATATATTTACAACATATCAGAGCAGCAAGAGGTAGAAAGAGAAACACCATTTAAAATCACCCTAGGCAATGTAAAATACTTAGGAATCTATCTACCAAAACAAACATAGCAATTATATGAAAACAATTACAAAACACTTTCCAAACAAATAAAACTGGATCTCAACAATTGGAAAGCCATTAATTGCTCATGGGTAGGATGAGCTAAAATAATAAAAATGATCATTCTACTCAAATTAATTTACCTATTTAGCACTATAACTATCAAACTACCAAAAAACTTCTTTACTAAATTAGGAGAAACTATAACAAATTTCATTTGGAATAACAAAAGATCAAGAATATGAAGTGAAATAATGAAAAAAATGTGAAGGAAGGGGGGCTAGCAGTGCCAGATTTTAAACTATACTATAAAGCAGCAGTCATTAAAACAATACGGTACTGGCTAAGAAACAGAAGAGGGGATCAGTGTAATAGACGTGGGGTTAATGAAATCAGCCAGACAGTGTATGATAAACCCAAAGAGCCCAACTTTTGGGACAAAAATCCACCATTTGACAAATACTGTTAGGAAAATTGGAAAAGAATATGGGAGAGATTATGTTTAGATCAACATCTCACACCCTACACCAAGATAAATTCAGAATGGGTGAATGACTTGAATATAAAGAGGGAAACTATAAATACTTTAAGTGAACACAAAATAGTATACCTGTCAGATCTCTGGGAAAGGAAAGATTTTAAAACCAAGCAAGAGTTAGAGAAAATTACAAAATTTAAATTAAATGGTTTTTATTATATTAAGCTAAAAAGCTTTTGTACAAACAAAAACAATGTAGTCAAAATCAGAAGGGAAACAACAAACTGGGAAAAATCTTTATAACAAAAAACTCTGACAGGGGTCTAATTATTCAAATATACAAGGAGTTAAATCAATTGTATAAAAAATCAAGCCATTCCCCAATTGATGAATGGGCAAGAGACATGAATAGGCAATTTTGAGGTAAAGAAATCAAAAGTATCAATAAGCACATGAGAAAGTGTTCTAAATCTCTAATAATTAGAGAAATGCAAATCAAAACAACTCTAAGGTATCACCTAACACCTAGCAGATTGGCTAAAATGAAAGAAGGGGAGAGTAATGAATGCTGCAGGGGATATGGTCAAATTGGGACATTAATGCATTGCTGGTGGAGTTGTGTACTGATCCAACGATTCTAGCTGGCAATTTGGAGCTATACTCAAAGGACTATAAAAGAATACCTGCCCTTTGTTCCAGCCATACCATTTTTGGGTTTGTACCCCAAAGAGATCATAAATAAACAGACTTGTTCGAAAATATTTATATTTTCGCTTTTTGTGGTGGCAAAGACCTGGGATACGAGTGTATGTCCTTCAATTGGGGAATGGCTGAACAAATTGTGGTATATGCTGGTAATGGAATACTATTGTGCTCAAAGGAATAATTCCATGTGAACTGGAAAGACCTCCAGGAACTGATGCAGAGTGAAAAGAGCAGAGCCAAAAGAACATTGTACAAAGAGAATAATATACTATGGTAAAATCGAATGTAATGGACTTCTGTATTAGCAGAAAGCAATGACACAGGACAGTTCTAAGGGATTTATGGTAAAGAATGCTACCCACATTCAGAGGAAGGACTGCAGGAGAGGAAACATATAAGATGAACAACTGCCTGAAGGCATGGTTTGATGTGAACATGATTGGGGATGTAGACTAGAAACTACAACACCAATGCAACTAACAAAAATTTGGAAATAGGTCTTTATCAATGACACATGTTAAAACCAGTGGAAATGTGCATAGGCCATCGTTGGGGAGAGAGCGGGGGGGGGGGTGAAGGGGAAAGTAGAAGCATGAATAATGTAACCATGTTAAAAATGAATATTAATAAATGTTTAAAAAAATTCAGGGTATAACTGGCCTCAGATGGTTGTTAATCCCCTTTCCTTTAGGCCTGGACAGGGTGGGGCTTTGCACACAATATAATGTCCTCCTGCAGTTCCCTCTGTTCCTTAATTATCTGGTTGAGCACCATTGCCGAGAAATGGCCACATTAACCCCCACAGAGAAGTCCTCTTTATTTCATAGCTGAGGGTAGAAGGAAAAAAGATGATTAATATTTATAAAATGACTATTATGTGCCAAGCACTGTGCTAAATTATCACTTAGCAAAGTTGTCTTCTGTTGCTTTTTCCCACAAAAGTGCATGGGGGCAAAGTGATTGGTGGTGACAATTGTTTGTAGTGTTCTCTAACCTATCATTCCAGAGAACCCCCACGATAGGTGAAAATCTGTAAAGTAGAGGCCATATATTTATTACTTTTATATATATTAAGGCTTTACAAACCCTTCCCATTCTCATATAAACCTTTTCCACACTCATTAAACTACAGTCCTTTGGACAATCATCACAAGGATACAGAACCTAGTGCTGTGGTTATTCACATTTCATACCATCAGCCAATAGTGTACCTTACTAAGTATAAGTCTCTGATACATAATTAGATATATTTTTCTAAAAAATATGTAATACAGTGAAGTCATGATAAGTAAACCAGGATATAGCAAGTGATGCCTGTACTCAAAGAGAATATTAATTCAGAAATAGTACCCTCTAGATGCATCCTAAAGTTTATCCTACTTTTCTAACTTACAGAGACTGATTAGGGAGAATGAGTGCTTTGGATATTCGACTTCTCTGCAATTAGTTCATAGGGCTTTAAAATTATTGGGTTCCTTAGCAACTTGGATTTAGAACTTTTAATTGTAATTGTTTTAACCAATGAGCAATATTTTTATTTTGAAGAAGTTTGAGGGAATGTGAAGATTAAAAATAAAAACTACTCTTACTTTGTTGATCACATGATCCAGAAGTTCAATTAATCATTTTGGTAAATATTCCCAAAAGCTGCTAGAGGATGGTGTGGATAGAGCATTGAGGCTGGAGACATGGACATTGAATCCAGCTTCAGATATCTGGAAGTTTTGTGACTCTGAATAAGTCATTTAACTTGAATGCCTCAGTTTAGTTACTTGTAAAATGGGTCTAATAATTGCACCTGTCTCATAAAGTTGTTGTGGGAGTTTAATAAGATAGCATTCATAAAGGATTTAACATAATCCATAGCACATAGTAGGCATATAATAAATAGTTATTTCCCCTCCTTCTGATGTTTTTTAATATATGTAGTCCTTTTGGTTAGATTTACAAATTTCTAAACATGAAATTTTATATTTTCCCAGCCCTTATTAGTTTACAGCTAATTTTCCAAAATACTTTAAAATGGTCAGGTATATCTTGGTACCTTTTAAAATCTATATTTAAGAAAAGAATACAATGGTCAGTCTTGATTTTAAAATTTCAGTCCAAGTACATAAGCTTGCACTTTATGTGCATTGTGTATCTTGTGTGTTAGCATTTTCTCCATCCTTATTTTAACATTTGATTCTTCCATGAGTGTTTACTACTTTTCCTACAGTAGTCTTACACTTAAATTGGAGTCTCTGCAAACTTTGCTTTTATATGAAATCCTCACACTCTAGCATAAGGTTGTTATTAAATATTAAGAGAAGAGGGGACCATGTCCCTAAATGTAGTTCCTTATATAAATGGATATTGATACTATTTTGAGATCAATAATGTATCCATGCCTGCTAATACCCAAAGCAGGTGAATCTTGGGACAAAAGTTCTCTCTCACATCTGTTAGCCCAATAGAAACACTACTTTATCAATCACTGAAGCCAAGTGGTTAGTATGTATGTTGAGACATGTTTCTAGTCATCTTCCTCTTGTTGATCTCGCATTACAAAATGGGAAAAGGACCTTAACCAAAGATGAAAATGAATTCAATTCTTCAAAATATTTGCATACACCTTATGCACAGTGACATTTTAGATGGTAATTGGAGAGAAGCATATAACATATATGATTTAGTTAGCTTCTAATTAGCCACGATTTAAAATGCCCAAGATTTTGCTAATTATTAGAAGTTATTTGTGCCAATTTTTGTGCATAATTAACAAAATCAAGTTAATAAACATTTATTAAGTGCTTATTTGTAAACAGGCTATGCTTCTTGCTGGATGAGATGCAAATTCAAATAAATCCAAATTCAAATAAAAAAGGTGTTTCAATTAAGCAGCTATTTTAGGGCAGATATTTACTCAGAATCACACAGTCATTATCTATCAAAGATGTTATTTTTACCCAGTTCTTACTACATCCTATTTCAGTTCATGATTCACTATATCTTACTCCTTTTCTTCAATGCCCCAACTCAAAGATATATCATTGTAAAGTGCAGAACAGATGCTAAAAACTTTGTTAAGGAGTGTTTCCTCAATGAATTTGTGACAAACATGAATTTTAAAGTTTGTTTAAAAATGTGCCTGAACTCATTTATAAAACTTATATTAGTTGTATTTGTATATGAAATACACATAAATAGCTATATTTATGACAAATTAGGTAGAACTGGATATGTTATAAAGGATGCATGTATTTTATAGGAAAAGGAGAAGAATTGGATGGGTGTATAATATGCAAAAGGAGGGAGGGATGGTATTACGAAAAATATAGAATAACCTAAGTAAAGTCAGGGGAGTGGGAGATAACAGTTTGTAGTCAGGAACAATAGAAAATCCAAATTGATAAATGTGTAGAAAGCATGGAGAGGAGTAATATGGAATAAGAGTGAAAATATAAAGTTTGACTAAGATAAAGAAAGGTCTTGAAAAGCAGCAAAGAAATTTATTAAATAAACAATAAGAATTAGAATATTTTTTTATTGTTACATGATTCATGTTTTTTCTCACCCCTATTCCCTCCCTCCTTCTGGAACTGATAAGCAAGTCCAGTATCATGCATCATTGTTCAAAACTGATCTTTTAAAGTCTAAATCCTAATCATATCCCGATAAAACCTTTAATTGATCATATGTTTATCACTGCATTTCTACTCTCACTGTTCTTTCTCTGGATATGGATAGCATTTTTTTTCTCATAAGTTCCTCTGGATTGTCATTGCTGATGGAAGAAAAGTCTATTACGTTTGATTGTGCCACAATATATCAGTCCCTGTGTACATTGTTCTCCTGGTTCTGCTCCTTTTGCTCTGCATCAATTCCTGGAGATATTTCTAGTTCACATAGAAATCCTCCAGTCCATCATTCCTTTCAGCATAATAGTATTCCATTACCATCAGATACCACAACTTATTCAGCCATTCCCTAATTGATAGGCACTATCTCATTTTGTATTTTTTGCCAACACAAAACAGCGCAGCTATAAATATTTTTTTGTACAAGTATTTTTCCTCATTATCTCTTTGGGGTACAAACTCAGCAGTGGTATGAATGGATCAAAGTACAGGCATTCCCTTTATGCCCCTTGGGCATGATTCCAAATTGCCTTCCAGAATGGTTGGATCAATTGACAACTCCACCAGCAATACACATTAATGCATTAAGGCATTAATGAAAAGTCCAAATTTGGCCACATCCCCCCACCCCCAACATTTATCATTTTCCTTTCCTGCCATATTGGTCAATCTACTAGGTATGAGATGCTATCTCACTTATCGGTACTTTTTATTTCTTTATGTGAAAACTGCCTATTCATATCCCTTGACCACCTGTCCACTGGGGAATAGTTTGATTGTTTTTTTGTAAATTTGACTAAGTTCCTTATATATTTGGGAAATTAGACTTTCTCTGAGATTTTAGTACTAAAACTTTTCCCCAAATTTGTTGCTTTCCTTTCAATTTCGGTTGCATTGGTTTTGTTTGTACAAAACTTTTTAATTTGATATAAGCAAACACATTCATTTTATGTTTTGTAATGTTCTCTTATCTATTGGTTGGTCTTAAATTCCTTCCTTTCCCATAGATCTGATAGGTATACTTAATTATATCTTCACCTAAATTATTTATTTCACTCTTAATATTTAAGTCATTAACTATTTTGAATTTACCTTGGTATAGGGTTTGAGATGTTGATCTAAACTTTATTTTCCCTATACTGTTTTCCAATTTTCCCAGTAGTTTTTGTCAAATACTGAGTTCTTGTCTCAAGAGCTCTGATCTTTGAGTTTATAGAACAGTAGCTTCCTGAGGTCATTTACCCCTAGTCTATTCCATTGATCCACTTTTCTGTCTTTTAGCTAATACCATATTATTTAGATGACTGTTGCTTTATAATACAGTTTAAGATCTGGTAGTGCTAGGCCTCCATCCTTCACATTTTTTTTCATTAGTTCCCTTGTTCTTTTTTATCTTTTGTTCTTCCAGATGAACTTTGTCATATTTTTTCTAATTCTATTAAAAAAATGTTTCTTAGTGGTTTGATAGGTATGGCACTGAATAAGTAAGCTAATGTGAGTAGGATTGTCATTTTTATTATATTAGCTCATCCTACCCATGAGTAATTATTGTTTTTCCAATTCTTTAAATCTAGTTCTAATGGTGCAAAAAGTGTTTTGTCATTGTGTTCATATAATTCCTGTGTTTCTCTTGGCACATAGATTCCTAAATATTTATACTGACTAGAGTGATTTTAAATGGAGTTTCTCTAACTATTGCTGTTGGATTTTATTGGAAATATATAAAAATTCTGATGATTTATGTGGCTTTATTTTGTACCCTGAAACTTTGCCAAAATTGTTAATTATTTCCCCTAACCTTTTAGTTGATTTTCTAAGATTCTGAACATTTTTAAAGAAATAATAATAAGATCTATTGAAGTGAAATGAAATGAAAACTAATAGAGGGTATGTGTCCTGTCCAGGTAGGTTTAATGTATGCCTGAACAGCTCCATCTTAATATGACTTGCATACAAGTAATTTCTGTGCTTCAATCAATGAATAAGTATTTTAGTTGACTAAAGAAACTTGTGATCTTATGGGGGAAACAACATACAAGTAAATATGTACAAAATGCTTTATATGTGGGATAAATAGGAAATAATTAACAGGGAATAAATGGAATCAAATTTTTTAAAAACTTGCTATAGAAGGTTGGATTTTAGTTCTGAATTAATGGAAGCCAAGTATTAGGTGGTACTAAAAACAGAGAGCTTTCCAGGATTGGAGAATATCCAGAGAGAAGGTTGGGAGTGCTTTCTTCATGGAACAGCCAGAAGGCCAGTGTCAATGGAGTGAAAAAATACACAGTGGGTAATGTATTAGAAAGTTTCAAAAGTAAGGGACTAGATTCTGAAGAATTTTCAATGCCAAATGGAGCATTTGTATTTGCTCCTAGAGACAATTGGAAATCAATAGTTTATTGAGTAGGAGGGTGAGGTGATCTGATCAGATCAGCCCTTTAGGAAAATGCTACAATGGCTCATTGCACGGTACAAGAGTACACAACAGTAAGTTATTACAATAATCCACAAGTGAGGTAAAGAGGGCCTACATTAAAGTGCTGGTAGTGTCAAAGAAGAGAAAGGAAAGAATCCAAGATGATTCCTAGTTGTAATCATTAGAGACTAGCAGTAGTGTGTTGGTCTCTACAGTATTAGAGAAGGCTGAATTTGGGGGGAGAATTTAAGGGAAAGCTCTTTTTTTAACATATTGATATTAAGATGTCTATCGAACGTTCAGTCTAAGAAGTCTAAAAGGTAGATACAAGATTGGAGGTCATAAGAGAGACTTGGGTAGAATAAAAATCCAAAACATGAATACAGCAATTAAATCCATGTGACTTAATTAATTTACCCAAAGAAATAATATGGAAGAAGAGAAGAGAGCCCAGGAAAGAATTCAAAAGGACATATATGATTAGAGGGTATAATTTGGAGGAAGATCTAGTAAAAGAGAGAGGGAAAATAGTGAGAGAATTAGGAAGAATGCCAGTAAAGTGTGGTGTCCCAAAAACCTAGAGAAAAGAAAGTATCAAGGATAAGAGAATGATCAGTAGTGTCAAAGGCCACATAGAGGTGAAAGGGAGTAAATATTAAGTAAAGTCCATTGAACTATGTGACAGGACATGAGACCACAAGACTTTCTGCTCTGATATCCTTAGAAAGGATGTTCTGAGGGTATGAAGAACCAGAATTATATTTATCTGCATATCCCTAACCCTTTGAAATATTGCTAGTATAGGAAAAATAATTTTAGATTCAAAGCACTCTCCCTATTATTATTTCTAATTCCTCCTTATTCTAGTGTCTTCACTCTGTTTATTATTTCCAATTTTTCCTTTTTAAAAACTTGTCTGTATATAGTTACTTGCATGTTATTTTCACAATTTTTATTGTGAGCTTCTTGAGAGCAGATATGACCCTTAATTTCTTTATTTTCCTAGTGCATAGCACACTGTGTGTAATGTTTATTGACTGACCAAAAGACTTTGAGCTTAATCTAAAATCTTGATTCCTTTCCCACCAATTGTCAGCTAAAGACCATCACAAATATTGAATATCAGATAAACTCATTTATTCAAGCAAATTCAAGAAATCAGAGAAAATATGCAGATTAGAATATGTTAGAACTATGTGCAGAGGGAATTTCATTCTCTCCCCCTCCTTGATTGTGGACCTGGTATCTCTACATGATAAATGGGTTTGGTTGGAGCCCACCTGGGTCTTTTGGGCTCGGAAATTCCAGGAGCAAGGAAGGAGGACAGAAGGAGAACCCAGCAAGATGAGTACAAGTGGTCAGAAAGACAGAGAAAGAAACTTTAGATCTATGCTTATCTATCCTTTATGTTTCAGGTGATTACTAATAAACTTTACAGAAAATAAGAACATGGAAGATACAAATTTTAAACCTAACAACTATAAACAATGAATGAGTTCCCTGTCCGGGATCAAATTTCAACCAAGGGGAGTTTTTTTTGTGGCTTCTTTTGTGGCAACCTCAAAATAGGACAAGTTTCCAGTTCTGATTCCTCTAAATGTCATCTTTGTTTAAGAGTATTTCTCTTCCTGAAGAGGACTCTCCTAGATGAAAGTCTAGAGTCATGTCTACCCTCCCTTGAAGCTGGAAACAAAGTAGGAAAAAAATTCTTTCTCATGCTCTTGCTTACTCTGCTTCTTCATAAAGGCAGAGTTTATAAAGTAATTGTTCTCTCAGAATGAGAAGAGAATTATAGAAAATTCAAGGCTTGAACCCTGGATTAAATTAAAATTTCTCATTGTAGTATGTTGTGTGAAGGAAAGACCTTTAGTAACCAGGCTATTACAATAATGCAAACAGGTGATACTGGGCATGAACTAGGGTAGTAGCAGTGAGATTACAAAGAAGAGAATAGATGTAAGATATGTTACTGACATCAAAGTTTTCTGACCATATTAAAGAGTCATAGCTCAAAGATTATTTGAAAGCATAGTCTTCGTTATTGTAACAGTGGGGGTATCAGACATATGGGGCGTGCCCTGGTGGCCCCTACCTTATTGGAATATGTGGGCCAAAACTACTCACTCCCCCCTCCTACTGGGAAGACCTTTGGGGGTGTAATTCATGAGAGGGCTCCCCAAAATGGAAGGGTTGTTGAGGAGATGATAGAAGAATGTGTTAGGAATCGTTTGAGATCTTAATGGACTTTGTCTAGTATCCAGAGCCACTGATGTAAGCTAAAGCCTCCCCAGTCCCCCAAATGGTTTTCCATCCAAGATGGAGTAAAATCTTCTTTCCCTCCCTTCAGCCACCCAACAAACTACCCTCTCCCCAATCACTGTTTCAAACTTCAATTAATATAACTAAACAGGAATTTATTTTGAGGTTAGAGGAATTCAAAGATTAAGGGAAGGGTTGTGGGGATTCAGGATAGAGGGTAAAAGATCAACTTCTCTATCAAAGTGAGTTTCTCTCTCTGGGATGAGCAGTACTGGATTTCTTCTGTAACTCTTGTCCAGTAACTGTCTCAAGCCCCAGTAATTCCTAACCAAAAAACTAATTAACTAAACTGAGGAAATAACAGGGTTGTGGATAAAGCAGATTCAGAAGGGCCCTCAGAGTCCAGGCCCCCCAGAGTCCAGGCTCTTTAGCCAAATGGAGTAACTGCTATGTTTATATCTTCTCAGATGGCAAATGATGTTGGTAGAACAATTGAGATGATTATAGCAGTTGTGATACTCAAGGAAATCCTCTATTTTGGGGGTTCAGGAGTACCAGGTTCTCCCAGGATCATCACCACCCACCTCCCTCTCTGTGGTAGTCAGTACTACAGAATCACAGAACTAATGGCAGGGATGAAAAAGAGAATGGAAAGGAAATCAGAGTCTAGTTTGTCAAGTTATTTGAACAAAAAAGAGCATTTCCTATTTGATCTTGGAAGTGATAGGGAATCACAGAAGTTGGTTGGGGAGGAGGGAGTATCATTGACAAATCTATACTTGAAATAAGTTGAATTTAACAATTGAATAGATTATCAAATGGATGGAGTGAAAAGAGAATTGAGACAAAGACCAGTAGTCTGTTACAATAGTTCAAGGCCAGCACCAAAGTGATGGCAGTGTTGTTTAAGAAAAGTGGACAAATAAGAAAAGACAAAAATGAAGGTTCTAAATTACATGCTGAGATTCCAAATTAATAGCCCTAAAAGGTATTTTTTGTAAGTAGACACTAAAAAAGGCAACTGGAGAAATGATCTATGTTAAGATAACAGAAGAAATTTCTTTTTAGAAATATACTATCTTAAGGCTGGAAGGGCCTTAGAATTCTATTTTATCCAGACCTTCCAAGCTATTTTAACAAAGACTGATCTAATACATTGTACAATAAAAAAATCTGTCTAATATTTAAATGGCTTTGTGGAATAAGATATCATAGTATTACTAGATAAATTATTGTCATAATATTATACTAGTTCCAAGCATATTTTTTAAAAAAAGTTTTTTCTTATGTATATAACTTTTACCCATATTCAGTCAACATTATTTGTTGATTGTATTATTGTATAGAACTAGCAATTTTTCAGTCATTAAAAAATGAGATGTAGGCTCTATATACTTCCAATATAGCTAGGTTTTAAAAGCAGATTTGGAAGTTTAGACATTTAGTGATATTAGCACCCAGGCTGCCAGGCTGTCTCTAAAGACCTGAGAGTTCCAACCATGGAATGAAGAGAAGGGAACTGTTTTCCTTGAGGGACTCTGGTGAATGCTGAGACAGGGAGAGTGTGGGGCTGCTTTTACCTGTCCCAGTGGAGCCCAAGGAGTGAGGATTTAACAAAGAGAAGGTAGACCTGCCAGTGAAAGATCAAGTGAGGAAGAAGATCTAACTGAGGTGGTGGACATCCCAGTCTAAGTCAAGTTCCTGGATCACTTTCCTGGATTTACTTTTCTGCAAACCTGTTTTCCTGTAATCATCAAGATGAGCAGAAGTGGACAAAATCTGTGAGAGATCTAATTTCCTTCGAGGCTGTGTTAGAGTCTATGTTAGAGCAGTATAGTGCTTGACCCTTCTCTCAGCCCTTGTGTTTGTCTTTTAGTGTCTTAGGTTTAGTTTGCCCTCTTCCCACTATTCCTAACCCCTATAGTCTTTATTAAACCTGTCTTTATAAATCTTTTATTCCAGTATCACTCACAGATATTTGAAGGTTTCATAGACTCACAGGTTAGGTATATCTGTAGTGGCAGTTGGCATCAACTGCCATTCTAAGATTTCCCATACCTTGTATTTTGTTGTGGTTTGTGTTTCCTCAACTTGTTAAGTTTTGGTCTGATATTCCCTGTCCAATCAGTCCTCCTTCTCCCCTTTCTCTAAACCCAGTAATATTAAAGTTACCCCGTAAGAATAAAAACAAAATAATAAATTGAGGAACAACAAGCCTGTAAAAACATATTAATTGACAAGCTAATCCCACTAATGTGAAGTGTGTATAAGAGGGGCCATTTGCTAGGCTAAAAGTCAACTCTGTGTATGAGAAGAAAGCATTGGAAAATGATTCTGTTACTCCTATGATATGTAAACTTTGCAAGGGGATTTTTAATTCCCTTTGCTTATTTTAACTTAATCAATAAAGAATTTGGAGTGCTCCTCCTTTTGCACTTAATCAATCAGTCACTTGAAGAACCTTTTACTAGAAAAAGAAGTTCATGCCCTCAAAGTCCAGAAGTGGATTCCAAAAGCACTGCCTGCAGTGCTAGACAAATTAAGGAACTATGATTGGTTCCTGAGTTATGACGTGGTAGAACTGTTGGGTGGAGAAAAGTACTTATAAGGTGAGACCCAACAGGAAGTCAGGTACTCTGATTTTGGATTCCCATTTTGGATTCTAATTTCAGATGTGGCTTCTGAGTTCAGCTTCCTGCTTCAGACTTTGGATTCTGGTGGACATTCAGATTTAGATTCACACTCACAGTCTGGAGGCAGTTGGATCCAGACTTAGGGTATTTAACTAGGCAATATTTTCTACTTCCTTCCTACATTTCCATATCTTTACAATCTCTACCTTGCTGCAATAAAGCTACTAAAACTACTAAGAGCCTCATAACTTAACAGACATCACAACTTTTTATAACTCTTAATTTGACCAAAACCAATTTTAACTCTTACAATTTTGGCGGACTACAAAGTTTGAAGAGTACCCTTATTTTCTTCAATTTTCTTCACTTTTTATTCACTCTAAAACTGTACTTAAGTCAGTTCATTAGTAGCTAATTCTGGAGTTGAGAGTTCTTATTCCAAGATGTTGGTCTGTTTCCTGCACCAATGGGTAAGTCTTAAATCTCCTTTTTCCCCCTGTAACTGAGAACAGGTAAGTGCTTACTGCTGCCTTGTAAACTAGGTGTTTACACTTCCACCCCAGTGACTCCCTGCCTCCTGGGGAGGCTACCCTACCCCAAGGAGCTACAATCTCATGGCCTCACTTTAGAGTGGTGAAAGTAGGTTGATCAAAAGCTACTATCTTGAAACTCAGAACTCTGGAGTGGTGAAGAGGTAAGTATTGGGAAGATTAACAAGTTTAACCTACCTTTTTTCCCTTACTATCAGAAAGTGTTAAATATTGAGCTAAATGAACATTTATCTTGCTCCTAGGAGCTTTTTCTTTTTTAAGGCCATTTATGAGCCTCCAACATGTCTCTAACATTATCTTAAGTGGCAGGTGGAACATTGGGGGGAGCAGTTAGGGAAAGTAGCAGTAAATATAACTAAAACTGCTTAACCCTGAGAAGCTTTCAGAAGCTACTAAGAGCAAAAATCCCAGCAGCCCATAGCCTGTGCTTTCCACCCAAGCCTTTTGCCCTCCTAGGCCAGCTCAGCAAAGAGTCTCCCTGCCCATGTGGCCATGGAAGCAAGTGGTCACAGAAGCATGTGGCCTCTGGTGTTTTTTATCCCTGGAGGAGGGGAAGAGAGAGAACTTTTCATACCTCCTTAGTCTCTCTGGTGAGGCAGTCAAGAAGCCCATGCTGCTGGCCCCAAATTAATGCCATTGTAGACCTTGCTTGCCCCTGCCTGGCTTCAGCCTCTGAGGCTGATGGGACCAGCTCAGGGTATCCTTCTCCTTCACCTTCCCTTTCCCAAACTTTGATGGGGGTAGGGGAGTGCCTGTACAGTACCAGGGATGTCCAACCTTCTAGGACAGGGTCCAAGACAACCAAATGGAACCAGTGGGAACCAGTGGGAAACCCAAGAATCCTCCAACCGTTACCTGACCCTCATCCCTCTTTGCCATCAGAGATGCCTTATTTGTGTATTGGATCCTGCTCAGCTTGGATAGAAGGGAGAAAAGGCTTCTTTCCACCTCCAATGCCCATACATTCTCCAACTCAACCCATCCCCCTACTCCTCTACTTTTCCCAAGCAGACAGTGATGAGCCCCATTACCTACAACTAGCAGCACAGCAACATACCATTTGTATAGGTGTACATATCTTGGATGATGGGAGCCCAAGTTGGGAATGGCACTCCATCAGCAGCCTTATCTGATTCTCTGGCATTACTTCCACTCTTTTACTTAATCCAAACCCAATTACTGGCTCCCAATCTCACCCCAGTTTCACAATTTCCTCCCTCAGGTCCTGGGGTCTATGTTCTCTCCCCCTTGTGAAGGCCTAGTGACTAGTGTTGGATACCTCACTCCGAAGCTGCCATCACACTTGGGATTGCCTGGGGGAATTATGGGGTGCTGTTAGGAAAAGTCCAGGTCAGTATCTCACTTGCCTTGATCCTCCCACCCACAATTCCTGCCTACCTGACCTTGTATTTCTCACATACACTGGACCTGAGACCCTCCCTCTTTAGGGGTCAGTCCTGGGCAACAGGGAGAGAAGGGACATATCCCAAGAAGGAGACGCCCCAGGAGAGTCAGGGAATTGGTGGGACCCCCTGGTTAGGATCTGGCATGGACATAGGTAGGGGATGTCCTGACCTCCTGAGTTCCTTTGCCAACCATCACTTCCACTTAGACAGCAATTAGATCTCTCCTCAGCCTCCTTCCTGACCCCAGGGCTCCTTAGGGGACCCTTCTTAGCTCTGGCACAAAAACAATCTTTGAGATAAAAAAAACAAAAACAAGAAAGTGTGTTTAATTTTTACTAAAATAGAAAGCTTTTGCTTTTTCTTGTTTTCCCTCCCAAATTTAGCCTTGGGCTAAGGTTGTTCTTGCCACCCCTCATTCAAAGGCTTGTTAATTAGGGGACGTCGGTATCCACACCAAATTTTTTCTCTCAATGTTTTAGAACACCCTGCACTTGTGAGACTTGTGAAACTCTAACCCCTAGCCAGTACACACTAGGGTAGCACCACCTACAGATAAGAAGTAGAACTACAGACAATTTAATAATTAAATTTAAAAATAAATAGGCAACTGAGTATGGTGCTGAAAAGCATGACCCACATTGTGAAAGTGCTGCTTTTGCATATCCAAAATGGCTCCTATTCCCAGAGAGCATTACCAGGTTTGCATGGCTCACAGTTTTAGAACAGTTTCAATTAGTACCATTCCAGGAGTTACTTGTACTGATAGGATAGCTTACAGTTTATCCATTCCTCCCCACGAAAAAACAACAGGAAAATAGCTTGATTGATCCCAAGACTTGGATAGAGTACCTTGAGAACAAACTGGAAAATAGCTTGAGTAATCTCAAGGCTCAGAAGGGAAATTTATCCCCCTACACTCCCTCATCATCTAAGCCTACTTAGTCTCAGCCTTGATCCTGTCCAATTGAACCCTTGCTCTGCCAGATTAATTTCTCATCTTGTTCAACCCATCTCTCATCCTGTCCAACCAATCTCTCACTCTCTGCAAACAATCTCTCACTCAACCAAAACCATTTCTCACTCTACCCAAATCTTCTCTCACTTTACCCAAACAACCCCTTGCCCTACCAGGCCCGTCTCTCTCTCTACCCCTACCACTCCTCCCTGTCCCCTTACTACTCCACTGCAACACAAACAACAAGCCAAGAAGCAATAATCAAACATAATTCAATTAAAGGCCTATTCCCCTAAGGAAAGTTTCCACTTTTAATAGTGGAGACTTAGTAACTATTAGACATCATATACCTTTTACTCCACAAGATTTTGAGAGATTCAGGGTAAATGCTCCTGCCTTTGAAGATGATCCCATTGTAGTAATAAAAAAGCTTGAAAGTATTTACCCCACTTAAAAGAAAGAAAAAAATAAATTAGTTTCTCTTGTTAATTAGGCCCAGGGAAGTGGAATAATTCATTGACCAAGTGAAAACTCAAAATGGAATTCAAATAGAGAAGAAGAATTCTTAAAACTCTGGAAGTCTAGGAATGCCTTATTAGAAGCAATTCAGAACTAGAGCTTGATCTGGTAGGGCTGGTACATGGACTGAATTTGAAAATATTAAGCAGAAACATGTTGAAAACTCCTCGCAGTTTTTGGATAGACTTATTGATCTGAGAGGTAGAAATACAGACCTGGATCTTTTCAGGGAAAGAGATGTTAGACAAATCAGGAGACAATTTATAAAATCTATTGCAAGGAGGTTAAGGACTATTTTAAGACTAACTGCAAAAACTGGGCTAATATGGATCTTGAGGAATTAAAAAGAGTGATAGTATACATGTTTGCTGGAATGCAAAGAAAGTTGAAGATAACTCTAACTTAAGGAAGCATTAAGGAAGGAAATAAAAGCATTAACTGAAAAAAGTTGAAAAAGAAAAAGCAAATCAAGGAATGGCCATAGCCCCTTTGCAGGAATCCTCAAATCAACCACTAAAATGTTATTTTTTTTGGAAAAACAGGTCACATAATGATGAACTGAAGGAGGTGGAATCAGGTATTTAGAAATATAAACTTTAGGAATAATAACAATTATAGAAATAATAACAATAATATAAACTCATATAGAAATAATAATTCAAATGAAGCAAATCATGACTCACACCAAAACATTCAAAATGGGGTTCACCCACACCATACTCAGGGTGGTAATCCTCCTCAGCATGGGGGACCCCAGAGAAATAGCCATGAATCATTTTGATGGTGTAAGGGAGAGAAGAGCTCTAGAATCAGAGAGTGAAACCTTTGATTTCCCAGACCTTGATGTTTTTTAAACATTTGTTAATATTTATATTTTAGAAAAGTTAACATGTTTAAATAATTCATGCTCTTACTTTCACCTTCACCACCCGAGCTCCCCACCCCCATGGCTGATGTGTATTTCCACTGGTTTTAACATGTGTCATTGATCAATAACTATTTCCAAATTCTTGATAGTTGCATTGGTGTGGTAGTTTCGACTCTACATCCCCAATCATGTCTACCTCAACCCATGTGTTCAAGCAGTTGCTTTTCTTCTGTTTCCACTCCTGTAGTTCTTCCTCTGAATGTGGGTAGTGTTCTTTTCCATAAATCCCTCAGAATTGTCCTGCGTCGTTGCATTGCTGCTAGTACAGAAGTGCATTACATTCTAATTTACCACAGTGTATTGGTCTCTGTGTACAATGTTCTTCTGGCTCTGCTCCTTTCTCTCTGCATCAGTTCCTGGAGTTCTTTCCAGTTCACATGGAATTCCTCCAGTTTATTATTCCTTTGAGCACAATAGTATTCCATTACCAGCATATACCACAATTTGTTCAGCCATTCCCCAATTGAAGGACATACCCTCCTTTTCCAGTTTTTTGCCACCACAAAAAGCATGGCTATAAATATTTTTGTACAAGTCTGTTCATCTATGATCTCTTTGGGGTACAACCCCAACAATGATATGGCTAGATTAAAGAGCGGGCATTCTTTTATAGCCCTTTGAGCATAGTTCCAAATTGCCATACAGAATGGTTAGATCAATTCAGAACTTCACCAGTAATGCATTAATGTCCCAATTTTGCCACATCCACTCCAACATTCATTGCTCTCCCCTTCTCTCATTTTAGCCAATCTGCTAGGTGTGAGGTGATACCTCAGAGTTGTTTTGATTTGCATTCCTCTAATTATTAGAGATTTAAAGTACTTCCTCATGTGCTCATTGATAGTTTTAATTTCTTTATGTGAAAATTGTCTATTCATGTCCCTTGTCCATTTATCATTTGGGAAATGGTTGATTTTTTGTACAATTGATTTAACTCCTTTTTGAGTAATTAAACCCCTGTCAGAGTTTTTTATCATGAACATTTTTTCCCAATTTGTTGGTTCCCTTCTGATTTTGGTTGCATTGTTTTTGTTTGTACAAAAGTTTTTTAGTTTGATATAATCAAAATCATTCATTTTACATTCTTTAATTTTGTCTAACTCTAGTTTGGTTTTAAAACCTTTCCTTTCCCAGAGATCTGACAGGTATACTATTCTGTGTTCACTTAATTTTTTTGTAGTTTCCCTCTTTATATTCAAGTCATTTACCCATTCTGAATTTATCTTGGTGTAGGGTGTACCTCACACCTGATCTAAACCTAATTTCTCCAATATTGTTTTCCAAATTTCCCAGCAGTTTTTGTCAAATAGTGGATTTTTTTCCCAAAAGTTGGGCTCTTGGGGTTTATCATACACTGTCTTGCTGACGTCATTAACCCCAAGTCTATTCCATTGATCCTCCCTTCTGTCTATTAGCCAGTACCATACCGTTTTGACAACCGCTGCTTTATAGTATAGTTTAATATCTGGTACTGCTAGGCCCCTTCCCTCGCATTTTTTTTTCATTATTTCCCTTGATATTCTTGATCTTTTGTTATTCCAAATGAACTTTGTTATACTTTTTTCTAATTCAGTGAAAAAGGTTTTTGGTAGTTTGATAGGTATGGTGCTAAATAGGTAAATTAATTTGGGTAGAATGGTCATTTTTATTATATTTACTCATCCTACCCATGAGCAATCAATGGCTTTCCAATTGTTTAGATCCAGTTTTATTTGTTTGGAAAGTGTTTTGTAGTTATTTTCATATAATTGCTGTGTTTGTTTTGGTAGATAGATTCCTAAGTATTTTATATTGTCTAGGGTGATTTTAAATGGTGTTTCTCTTTCTACTTCTTGCTGCTCTAGTGTGTTGGAAATGTATAGAAATGCTGATGATTTATGTGCATTTATTTTGTATTCTGCAACTTTGCTGAAGTTGTTGATTATTTCTACAAGCTTCTTAGTTGATTCTCTAGGATTTTTTAAGTAGACCATCATATCATCTGCAAAGAGTGATGACACATGTTAAAACCAGTAGAAATGTGCATTGCCTATGGAGGGGTTTGAAGGGGGTGAAGGGGAAAGTAAAAACATGAATCATGTAACCATGGAAATTTTTTTCTAAAATAATAAAATATTTAAATTAAAAATATTAATTGGAAACTAAATAATCTAGTTTTTCAAGACAGATGGGTCAAAGAAGAAATCGTAGAAACAATTATAGAATTCACTAAAGAGAATGACAATGAGGAGACATCATATCAAAACCTACGGGATATAGCAAAAGCAGTACTCAGGGGAAATTTTATCTCCCTGAGTGCCTATAATACCAACAAAATAGACAGGGAGGAGTTCAATGAATTGGGCTTGCAACTTAAAAAAAAATTAGGGAAAAAAAACAAATTAAAAATCCCCAGATAAAAACTTAATTGAAAATCCTAAAAATTAAAGAAAAAATTAATCAAATTGAAAATAAAATAAAAAACTATTGAATCAATAAATCAGACTAGGAGCTGGTACTTTATAAAAACAAAAAAATAGATGAAGTACTAGTCATTCTAATAAAAAAAGATAAGAAAATCAAATTATCTAAGATGAAAAGGGCAATCTCACCTCTAATGTAGAGGAAATTAAGGCAATTTTAAGAACTACTTTGCTCAATTATATGGCAATAAATATGACAATTTAGGCAAATGGGTGAATAATTACAAAAATATAAATTGCCCACATTAACAAAAAATGAAATAAAATTCTTAAGCAATTTCATCTCAGTAAAAGAAATTGAACAAGTCATGTGAGATTGATATTGCAGAGTGGATTTCTAGCTGCAGAGATAGGGGGTCAAAGAGCCTCCTCCTCCCATCCCCCCCCAAGAACTCTGAGAGAGGGGGCAGTTAAAAGAAGTTGGATCCTGGGTTTGGAAGTAAGCAAATCACTCTGTTTTCTGTGTCCCAGGACCTGGGCTTGCTTTTAAAGGGCTAGAGGCTTGAATCTGAAGAAAGCCATTTTAGTTCCTAGCTGCCAACCTACTTTACCTTGATTTGTCATTAAATCAACATCACAGTTATCTCTATTTAGTTATTTAGATATAGGAGAAGATTATCTATAGGTTTAGAGAGCTAACTTGCAAATCAAGTTACCTTTCCCCTTTGGGGGGAGGGGATGCTTGGACATAACAGTTTTAGGGCTTCCCAGACCTTATCTATCCTCATTTGATCTTCCTTCCCTTCCCCACATATCATTAAGTCTTTAATCATTTGGAAGCAGTGCCTGGTTATCTTTAGGGAAATACAACTTGAAGTAAAAGAGTAAAACTAAAACCAGTCAACCAACTGCCACCTTGCACACCTGTTTCATATGCAATGTCCTGTTCTCCTTAAGTCTAGGGACCAGACCAAAACACTGAGTCCTTTCATTTCTAGGGTAAAATTTTGTTCCTTCCTGAACACTGAACTGAAACCTTGAATATTCATAGGTACCAGATCAAAGCTTCAAAAATGTATTTAAACTCCACTCTGATTATGCTGCTTTGGAACTCCTTTGGAGAGCTCCCCTAACACACACTAGAAATAAAGACTTCTCTTTGCTTAGATTCCATTGTGCTCCTTGGATGGCAATCCATTCGGACCCTAACAAACTTCCTCAAACTGAGTTCTCCCTGCCTTGTCCCCAAAAAGTAAGACCCTTCCTCTGTGCCTTAAAGCTTCAAAGACATCAAGTTTCTCCTATTCTCTCCTACTCAAACCTGTGGGGAAATAGTTTAGAGAAAGTTATCATCTTTAGGAGTTGGCTCTTCCTAGTTTCCTGACTGAGCCCAGAAGATAACAGATCAACCTCCATATGGTAACTGATTATTCTAACTGCTTGCTGGGAGGGGGGAAGTAAAGGAGCACTCAGCAAGATCAGGCCCCTCCCTTCAGTCAAGCCTGTTTGAGGGTATGTGTGTGTGTTCTCTCCATAAACCAAAAAATTAGTTACCACAGACCACTGGTATCTTAGTTTCTCAAATACAACAGCCATTAAGGAACTTCCTAAGAAAAAAATCCCTAGAGCCAGATTAATTCACAAGTGAATTCTATAAATATTTAAAGAACAAATAATCCCAATACTATAGAAATTATTTAAAAAAATAATCAGAGAAGGAGTTTTACCAAATTCCTTTTATGCCACAAATATTGTACTGAATCCAAAGCCAGGCAGAACAAAAACTGAGACTTAAAAGTACAGACCAATCTTCTTAATGAATATAGATGCAAAAATCTTATATAGAATACTTGCAAAAACACACTAGCAATGATCACAAGGAATATCCACTTTGATCAGGTTGGATTTATACCAGTGTGAAGTGCAGATCAGACATCAGCAAATTTTAATTTAATCAACCAAAAAATGAAAACACCCCAACTTAACACTTTGTTAGTCAGCAAGTAAGAAAATTCACAAGTCACTTATTAAAGAGTTCACAACCTCAGAAACTCAATCAATGACAAACTTGTGAATCCTTTTGATAAGAGTTTATACTTTCAGAGAATGAGAGGTGTGAATTCCACAGACACTCCCACCCTGGTTAGTGCTAGGCAATTTGGAAGCTGTGATTGGCCACTGTGAAGAGGGGAAGGGAAAAAAAGGATTATAAAAGCCCTGATCTTTTTTGGCAAGAGTGTGGTCTTCATTCTATTGAGGAATGGCTGAACAAATTGTGATATATGCTGGTGATGGAATACTATTGAGCTGAAAGGAATAATAAATTGGAGGAATTCCATGTGAACTGGAAAGACCTCCAGCAATTGATTCAGAATGAAAGGAGCAGAGCCAGAAGAACATTGTACACAGAGACCAATACACTGTGGCAAAATAGAATGTAATGGACTTCTGTACTAGCAGCAATGCAATGACCCAGGGCAATTCTGAGGGCCTTATGGTAAAGAACGCTACCCACATTCAGAGGAAGAACTGCAGGAGAGGAAACACAGAAGGAAAGCAACTGCTTGAACACATGGGTTGATGCAGACATGATTGGGGATGTAGACTCTAAACTACCACACCAATGCAACTATCACCAATTTGGAAATAGGTCTTAATTAAAACCAGTAGAAATGCAAATCGGCCATGGGAGGGGGAGAAGGGGGAGGGAAGGGGAAAGTAAGAGCATAAATCATGTAACCATGTTAACTTTTCTAAAAAATAAATATTAATAAATATTTTAAAAAAGAGTGTTGTCTTGTTCTGGGTTAAGATGGCGGCAGAGTAAGAAGCAGCTCTTAACCTCTCCTGACCGAAACATACAAAACTCCTCAAGGGGACATAAAAACAAGTCCAGACGAATGGAGGAACCCCACAACAGGGCACAGCGTGGAAGGTACGTGGAATCGAGACATTTCCAGGCTATAAAGGGCTCTCACTCAATCGCGGGCTGAGCAACCGCCCCACCCCCACCCCTCCACACTCATCTATAGCTCCGAACCCAGCTAAAAAGAAATAGGGCAAGTTTGGGGCACCCATCGAGTCATCAGCAGCTCCGGGACCTGTTCCTGAGAGCAGCTAGACTTAGGAGCCCATTAAGTCAAAAAAAGCACGTGAAATCTGAGCGCGCGGGAGCAGGACGCTGGGCGCAGAGAGTGCCGGCTGAGCAGAGGCGTGGGCGGAGGCAGACATAGCCAGGAACTAAAGCCTAAGTGGGGAACCAGTGCAGACAGGTATACGACTGTGGAAGCAGCGCCCTGAGACTTGTAAAGAAACCTCCAGCAGAGGATCAAGCAAGAGGGCACACCAGGGGGCTTGACCTTGGAAAAAACCAGAATTCAGACCTCAGGAGCCAATAGATCGCGAACAGACACTGAGCGCGAGGATAAAGCTGAGAAGCTGCTGGGCTAATGATGGCTACTCAGCATCAGGAAGTTCAGAAGAGAAAGAATAATAACAAAAAGAAGAAGTCTTTAACACTCGACAGCTTTTACACAGAGAAAATCCAGACAACCGAGCAAACAGAGGAGGAGAACAAACAAGCATCCGGACCCTCCTCAAATAAGGAAAACTCCTCACAAGCTATGGAAGAGTTCAAAACTGAGATTCTGAGGAAAATGGAAGAGATCTGGCAAGAAAATAACAGTTTAAAAGGTAGAATCTTGCAATTGGAAAGTGAGGCTCAGAAATCAAATGAACTGATAAGCAAATTGAACACCAGAAATGACAAGATTGATAAGGAATACCAAAAGATTATAGCCGATAACCAGTCCCTAAAGGCTAGAATCGAGCAATTAGATATGGATGAATATTTACAAAATATAAACTGCCTAGACTAACAGCAGAAGAAATAGAATACCTAAATAATCCCATATCAGAAAAAGAAATTGAACAAGCCATCAAAGAACTCCCTAAGAAAAAATCGCCAGGGCCTGATGGATTCACAAGTGAATTCTATCAGACATTCAAAGAGCAACTAATCCCAATACTATACAAATTATTTGATATGATAAGCAAAGAAGGAGTCCTACCAAATTCCTTTTATGACACAAATATGGTACTGATTCCAAAGCCAGGTAGACCAAAAACAGAGAAAGAAAACTATAGACCAATCTCCCTAATGAACATAGATGCAAAAATCTTAAATAGGATATTAGCAAAGAGACTCCAGCAAGTAATTACGAAGGTCATCCACCATGACCAGGTGGGATTTATACCAGGAATGCAAGGTTGGTTCAACATTAGGAAAACCATCCACATAATTGACCATATCAATAGTCTAACAAACAAAAATCACATGATCATCTCAATAGATGCTGAAAAAGCCTTTGACAAAATACAGCATCCATTCCTATTGAAAACACTGAAAAGTATAGGAATAGAAGGACCTTTCCTAAAAATAATAAACAGTATATACCTAAAACCATCAACAAACATCATATGCAACGGGGATAAATTAGAAGCCTTCCCAATAAGATCAGGAGTAAAACAAGGATGCCCATTATCACCTCTATTATTCAACATAGTACTAGAAACACTAGCAGTTGCAATTAGAGAAGAAAAAGAAATTGAAGGTATCAAAATAGGCAAGGAGGAGACTAAGTTATCACTCTTTGCAGATGATATGATGGTCTACTTAAAAAATCCTAGAGAATCAACTAAGAAGCTTGTAGAAATAATCAACAACTTCAGCAAAGTTGCAGAATACAAAATAAATGCACATAAATCATCAGCATTTCTATACATTTCCAAC
>NC_058132.1:435092436-435136058 GCF_016433145.1 Gracilinanus agilis
ATTAATGCATTGCTGGTGGAGTTGTGAACTGATCCAGCCATTCTGGCTGGCAATTTGGAATCATGCTCTAAGGGCTATAAAAGAATGCCTGCCCTTTGACCCAGCCATACCATTGCTGGGTTTGTACCCCAAAGAGATCATAGATAAACAGACTTGTACGAAAATATTCATAGCTGCTCTTTTTGTGGTGGCAACAAATTGGAAAAGGAGGGTATGTCCTTCAATTGGGGAATGGCTGAACAAACTGTGGTATATGCGGGTGATGGAATACTATTGTGCTAAAAGGAATAATAAACTGGAGAATTTCCAGGCGAACTGGAGAGACCTCCGGGAACTGATGCAGAGCGAAAGGAGCAGAGCCAGAAGAACTCTATACACAGAGACTGTCATTCTGTGGTAAAATCGAATGTAATGGACCTCTGAACCAGCAGCAATACAATGACCCAGGACAATTCTGAGGGCTTTATGGTAAAGATGCTACCCACATTCAGAGGAAGGACTGCAGGAGAGGAAACATATAAGAAAAACAACTGCTTGAACGCATGGGTTGGGGTGGACATGATTGGGGATGTGGACTCGAAACTACCACACTAATGCAACTACCAACAATTTGGAAATTGGTCTCGATCAAGGACACATGACAAAACTAGTGGAAATGCGCATGGGTAGGGGGGGTGCGGGGGGGGTTGAAGGGGAAAGGAGGAGCATGAATCATGTAACCATGTTAAAAATGAATATTAATAAATGTAAAAAAAAAAAGAGTGTCGTCTTCAGCTTGAGTCTTCTGGAGTTCATTTTTGGTAGTCATCTTCAACTGGTGACCTGCTTCTTTGATAATGTGGGACTTGGACTGCCTCTTGGGTGAGTGAGTAGCTGGCCTTCCTTTCCTTGTGCCTGGAGAGAGATTAGTTTCAGAGAGGTCTTCCCTTCTTGGAGGAGGCCATGTGGGTGGAACTCCAGGTCTCCAGTTTCTCCTGTTGTGGATTAACAAGCCCTGCTAGGCTGAGTGAGCACCAGAGCAATGTTTAATATGAGAGGGTAGACATCTTCTCTACCCACTTTTTGTATTTCTCTACTTTCACTCTTTCTACCCATTTGTAAATAAAAGCTATTAAAAGTCATTTTGCCTTGATCTATAATACTTTAACTCAGCTACTAACATATAATTTTTTAGAATTCTCACATATTTTAGTCAAAGCCATTGTTTAATTCCTTTCACCAACAATATTTTAATGGTTTAATATTAGGAAAACCATCCACAAAATTGATCATATCAATAATCCAACCAACAGAAATCACATGATCATCTCAATAGATGAAGAAGAACACCCGTTCCTGTTGAAAGCATAGGAATAGAAGGATCATTCCTCAAAATATAAACAGTAGGTATTTAAAACCATCAATAAGTATCATCTGCAATGGGAACAAGTTTAAAGCCTTCCCAATAAGTTCAGAAGTGAAGTTAGGATACCTTTTATTACCCTTTTTATTCAATATTGTACTAGAAATGCTAGCAATAGCAATTAGAAAAGAAAAAGAAATTGAAGCGATTAAAGTAGGCAATGAGGAGATTAAAATATCACTCTTTGGAAATGAAATGATGGCATACTTAAAGAACCCCAGAAAATCAACTAAAAGCTTAGTGGAAATAACTAACAACTTAAGCAATGTTGCAGGGTACAAAACAAAACCACATAAATCATTAGCATTTCCATACATTAAAAAAAAACTCACCAACAAGAGTTAGAAAGAGAAACTCCATGTAAAATCACTCTAGACAATCTAAAATATTTAGGAATTTGTCTATCCAGACAAAAACAAAATTATATGTACACAACTACAAAACACATTTCACACAATTAAAAAAAGATCTAAACAATTCGAAAAATAGTAACTGTTCCTGGGTAGTGTAAAGGGGGAAATTATCATTTTCATTGGATTAAATATTTAAAGAGTTGGTAGCCAAGAATTGAATGAATATTAATTCTTTTTTTTAACACTTATTAATATTTGTTTTTTTAGAAAAGTTAACATGGTTACATGATTTATGCTCTTACTTTCCCCTTCACCTCTGCCCCCCACCCCCAACATCTCCTCCCCACATAGCCAAAGTGCATTTCCAGTGGTTTTAACATGAGTCACTGATCAAGACCTATTTCCAAATTGTTGATAGTTGCATTGGTGTGGTCGTTTAGAGTCTACATCCCCTATCATGTCTGCTTCAACCCATGTGTTCAAGCACTTGCTTTTCTTCTGTTTCCTATCCTGCAGTTCTTCCTCTGAATATGGGTAGCATTCTATACCATAAGGCCCTCAGAATTGCCCTGGGTCATTGCATTGCTGCTAGTACAGTGTTAGGGACCGAATGGATTGCCACCCAAGGAGCACATGGAGACAATGCAATCCAAGAAAAGGGAAGTCTTTATTTCTACTGCGCGCTAGGGGAGCCCAGCAAAGGAGTTCCAGGGATGTATATTCAGAGCAAAGATTATATATGTTTGGGATTCCGGGCTGGTGGTTAAGGGTGGGTCAAGGGATGGCAGGTAAGGTGGCAGGTGTTGACAGACTCAGGGGCACCCTGTAGTTCCTGAAGTAGCCTTTGTAGTTAATGGTTTTTGGCTGTCTCCCCAAGCATGTAGAGTCTTTATGCTACATTTGGGAGCCTAATAACACCTTATTGTTAGTGACCATGGATTTCTCCAAGACATCCTGACCTGTTAGTAACTTTAGGTTTCTCGGAGCCATCCTGATCTGGGAGTCCCTAGCTTGAGTTTGCTTGTGGTTGCTTAGTTTCTGTGCCATAACTTCGGGGTTCTACAACAGAAGTCCATTACATTCTATTTTACCACAGTGTATTGGTCACTGTGTACAATGTTCAGAACAAATGCTCTGCTCCTTTGCTCTGCATCAATTCCTGGAGGTCTTTCCAGTTCACCTGGAATTCCTACAGTTTATTATTCCTTTGAGCAAAATAGTATTCCATCACCAGCATATACCACATTTTGTTCAGCCATTCCCCAATTGAAGGACATACCCTCATTTTCCGGTTCATTGCCACCACAAAAAGCGCAGCTATAAATATTTTCATACAAGTCTGTTTATCTATGATCTCTTTGGGGTACAAACCCAACAATGATATGGCTGGATCCAAATTGCCAGCTAGAATGGCTGTATCATTTCACAACTCCACCAGCAATGCATTAATATTCCAATTTTGCCACATCCCCTCCAGCATTCATTACTCTCCCCTTCTTTCATTTTAGCCAATGTGCTAGGTGTGAGGTGATACCTCAGAGTTGTTTTGATTTGCATTTCTCTGATTATTAGAGATTTGGAACACTTTCTCATGTGCTTATTGATACTTTTGATTTCTTTATCTGAAAATTGCCTATTCATGTCTCTTGTCCATTTATCAATTGAAGAATGGCTTGATTTTTCATACAATTGATTTAACTCCTTGTATATATGAATAATTAGACCCCTGTCAGAGTTTTTTGTTATAAAGATTTTTTCCCAATTTGTTGTTTCCCTTCTAATCTTGGCTACATTGTTTTGGTTTGTACAAAAGCTTTTTAGTTTGATATAATCGAAATCATTTATTTTACATTTTGTAATTTTCTATAACTATGGCTTGGTTTCCTTTCCCAGAGATTTTACAAGTATACTATTCTGTGTTCACTTAACTTATTTATAGTTTCCCTCTTTTTATTCAAGTCATTTGCCCATTCTGAATTTATCTTGGTGTAGGGTGTGAGATGTTGATCTAAACCTAATCTCTCCCATATTGTTTTACAAATTTCCCAGTACTTTTTGTCAAATAGTAGATTCATGTCCCAAAAGTTGGGATCCTTGGGTTTATCATACACTGTCTTGCTGATGTCACTTACCCCAAGTCTGTTCCACTCAATCTCCCTTCTGTCTCTTAGCCTGTACCATATTGTTTTGATGACTGCTGCTTTATAGTATAGTTTATTATATGGTACTGCTAGGCTCCCTTCCTTCACATTTTTTTCATTATTTCCCTTGATATTCTTGATCTTTTGTTATTCCAAATGAACTTTGTTATAGTTTTTCCTAATTCAGTAAAAAAGTTTTTTGGTAGTTTGACAGGTATGGCACTAAATAGGTTAATTAATTTGGGTAGAATGATCATTTTTATTATGTTAGCTCATCCTTCCCAGGAGCAATCAATGTTTTTCCAATTGTTTATATCTAGTTTTAATTGTTTGGAAAGTGTTTTGTAGTTGTCTTTGTATAATTCCTGAGTTTGTTTTGGTAGATAGATTCCTAAGTACTTTATATTGTCTAGGGTAATTTTAAATGGAATTTCTCTTTCTACCTCTTGCTGCTGTGATGTGTTGGAAATATATAGAAATGCTGATGATATATGTGCATTTATTTTGTATCCTGTAACTTCCCTAAAGTTGTTGATTTTTTCTATTAACTTTTTAGTTGATTCTCTAGGATTTTTTAAATAGACCATGATATCATCTGCAAAGAGTGATAGCTTAGTCTCCTCATTGCCTATTTTGATACCATCAATTTCTTTTTCTTCTCTAATTGCTACTGCTAGTGTTTCTAGTACAGTGTCAAATAATAGAGGAGATAGTGGGCATCTTTGTTTCACTCCTGTTCTTATTGGAAAGGCTTCTAATTTATCCCCATTGCATATGATGCTTGTTGATGGTTTTAGATAAATACTGTTTATTGTTTTTAGGAAAGGTCCTTCTATTCCTGTACTTTCCAGGGTTTTCAATAGGTATGTGTGCTGAATTTGTCAAAGGCTTTTTTAGCATCTATTCAGTTAATCATGTGATTTTTGTTTGTTAGATTGTTGATATAGTCAATTATGTGGATGGTTTTCCTAATGTTGAACCATCCTTGCATTTCTGGTATAAATCCCACCTTATCATGGTGGATGATCCTCTTGATCACTTGCTGGAGTCTCTTTGCTAGTATTCTATTTAAGATTTTTGCATCTATGGTCATTAGGGAGATTGGTGTGTAGTTTTCTTTCTCTGTTTTTGATCTCCCTGGCTTTGGAATCAGTACCATATTTGTGTCATAAAAGGAATTTGGTAGGACTTCTTCTTTGCTTATTATATCAAATAATTTGTATAGTATTGGGATTAGTTGCTCTTTGAATCCATCAAGCCCTGGAGATTTTTTTCTTAGGGAGTTCTTTGATGGCTTGTTCAATTTCTTTTTCTGATATGGGATTGTTTAGATATTCTACTTCTTCTGCTGTTAATCTAGGCAGTTTATATTTTTGTAAATATTCATCCATATCTCCTAGATTGCTATATTCATTGTCATATAATTGGGCAAAATAATTTTTAATGTTTGCCTTAATTTCCACTTCATTGGAGGTGTAGGAAATATAAGTATAGGTAATGGGGTCACCAGGGATATTATAAATTAACTAAGTGGTTTGTGGGTACACACACTGGTATTTATGGGAGACTAGACCTGGACATGAAAACCTAATTAGCCAAGCTGCTCCTAACTGATAAAGGACAGTTAACCAATTGTCACCCTGGTCAAGAGGCTTTGAATCCAACAGAAAAGGTAACAGGATTTAATTATTAATAATGAAAAGGTGGGATAGGGATATCTATTCTAAAATCTTAAATCTAAAATGACATAACCCACAGGGAAAGGAAAGACTTACTTCTACAGTAACTTAGTAATCTAAACGGATAGGGCCTAAGGAGCAGTAAATGGAGTCTATGGGTGACTGACTTAGACCTGGAACCTGCTAGGCTTGAGCAGCTCAGCCAGGGGCTTTGTGGCTTTGGGATTCTCACTGCAATCCACTGATGTTCTCTGGATGCCAAGAGCCAAGGTTGTCTCAGGTACCAAGTAGGGAGGGTTTGCTTGAAACGCTGTCCACCAGATGTCAAACTTTCTCCTCTTCCTTGGCACAGGACTACATATCTTCACTCTCTGCTAGATGCCACCACTCAGGATCCCAGGGGAAAATAAGGATACAGGATATCCTTTTACTCTGAGTGCTACCAGGGCTAACCACAGTTTGTGTTAACACCCAATGGAGTCTGAAAAGAAGGTGTATTCCTTTTTGTCCCTATTTATTTTTCTCCATCTATCTATTAAATCTAATTTATCTAAGACTTTAGTCACCTCTCTTACCCCTTTCTTATTTATTTTTTGGTTTGTTTCATCTAGATCTGAAAGAGGAATATTTAGATCTCCCACTAGTATGGTTTTACTCTCTATTTGCTTCTTGAGCTCTACCAGTTTCTCCTTTATGAATTTTGATGCTATGCCATTTGGTGCATATATATTGAGCACTGTTATTTCCTCATTGTCTATACTGCCTTTTATCAGGATGTAATGACCTTCCCTGTCTTTTTTAATCATATCTATTTTTGCTTTTGCTTTGTCAGATCATGATAGCCACTCCTGCCTTCTTTTTCTCATTTGATGCCCAAAAGATTTTGCTCAAGCCCTTTACCTCAAACTTGTGTGTCCACCCATATGTGTTTCTTTTAGACAACATATGGTAGGATTTTGGTTTCTAATCCACTCTGTTATTTGTTTCCATTTTATGGGTGAGTTCACCCCATTCACATTCAGAGTTATAATTATCAGTTGTGTATTTGCCAACATTTTGTTATCCTCTCCTAATTCTACCCTTCTTTTTACACTATTTCCTTTTAAACCAGTGGTTTGCTTTAAGCCAGTAACCCTTGTCCCCTCCCTTGATTTACTACCCTTTCTACCCCCTCCCTTATTATTCTCCTCTTTTTATTTTTAAGGCCTAATGAATTCCCTCCCCCTTCTTCCTTCCCTTTTTTGGCCTCCACACTCCCCTGCTCCCCTTGGTTTATCCCTTCTGACTTTCTCAGTAGGGTTAGATAGGGTTTTATATCCCAATGGATATAGCTACTCTTCCCTCTCAGGGTTAATTACACTGAGAGTAAGGTTTAAATATTACCACTTAATGCTCTCTTCCTCTCCTTCTTATAATAATATCCATCCCTTCCCCTTCCCATGGCCTCTTTGTGTGTAATAGAATATCCTATTTTTCTTTTTCCTTCAAGATTCTCTTGGTTTCCTCTCTCATTCACTCCCTTCTTTCCACCCCCCCCCCATATCATCTTAGACCATTTAGTATTCCAACCTCTCCCTATCAGTAATTCTTCTAATTACTATAATAGTGAATACTATAATGATGAATAGAGTTCACTACATAGCATTATACATAACATTTCTCCACATAAGAATACAAATAATTAGATCTTATTGAAGCCCTTAAAGAGGCAAATTTTAAAAATAAGAGTTTTCTTACTTTCCCTTTGGTTTCTTATTTACCTTTTCATGTTTCTCTTGATTTTTGTGTTTGGATATTGAACTTTCCATTTAGTCCTGATCTTTTCTGTGGAAATACTTGAGAATCTTCTGTCTTGTTGAATGCCCAAACTTTCCCCTGGAAGTATATAGTCAGTTTTGATGGGTTGGTGATCCTTGGTTGTAGACCCAGTTCTCTTGTCTTTCTGAATATCATATTTCAAGCCTTGCAATATTTTAGTGTGGAGGCTGCCAGATCCTGTGTGATCCTGATTGGTGCTCCTTGATATTTGAATTGTCTCTTTCTGGCTTCTTGTTAAATTTTTTCTTTTACTTGGAAGCTCTTGAATTTGGCTATTATATTCCTGGGGGTTGTCTTTTCAGGGTCTAGTGTACAGGGTGATCTATGTATCCTTTCAATGTTTATATTGCCCTCTTGTAGAACTTCAGGGAAATTTTGTTGAATAATTTCTTTTAGTATGGAGTCCAAATTTCTATTAATTTCTGCTTTTTCAGGAAGAGCAATGATTCTCAGCTTGTCTCTTCTAGACCTGATTTCTTGATCTGTCAATTTCTCATTGAGATATTTCATGTTTCCTTCTATTTTATCTTTTGATAAAGTCTTGTGACTGTTTTATTTGTTCCTTCTGTTTTGATAGATCATTGGCTTCTACTTGCCCAATTCTTGTCTTTAGAGACTGGTTTTTCTGCTATAAGCTTTTGATCTTCCTTTTCACTTTGGTCTGGCCTGTTTTCCAGCTGTTTGATTTTGGTCTCCAATTTGCTTATCACTTCTTTTGATTTGGGGGCATCTTTATCGAATTGCCCAATTCTAGCCTTTAGAGACTGGTTTTCAGATACAATCTTTTGGTTTTCATTTTCAATCAGGTCATTTCTGGTCTTTGATTTTCCAATTGTGAAATTCTGCCTTTTAAACTGTTATTTTCTTGCCATATCTCTTCCATCTTTCTCATAAACTCAGATTTGAACTCTTCAAGACCTTTTCACCCATTTTTATTGTTTTGGGAAAGTTTGGATATAGTTACTTGTTTGTTCACCTCTGCTGTTTGCTCTGTTGTCTGGATTTTTTCTGTGTAAAAGTTGTTGAGTGTTAAAGGTTTCTTCTTCATATTTCTCTTCTCGGGTTCCTGATTATGACTTGCGATTGTGTGAGCTGTGTGCCCACTCAGCTTTATGCTCACACCCAAGATCTGTCTGCCCTCTTTAGGCTCCTGAAGTCTCAGGTCTAGTTATTCTCAGGGTCAAGCCTCCTGGTTGTCCCCTTGTTTGTTCTTCTGCCTGAAGCTACTATAACAGTCTCAGGGCATTGCTTCCACAGTCAAGCACTTCTCTGCACTGGGTCCCCACTCAAGGTCCACTCCTGTGCTCAGGATCAGCCCCTTTGTCTGTGTCTTAGCCCTGACCTGCCTCAGTGCCTTCTCCTGAGCCTGGCCCTTGGTCTGTGTTCAAAGTCCATGCATTCTTTAGCTTCTTGGGGTCTTAAGACTTGCTGCTCTCAGGAAGAGGCCCTGGTGAGCTGCCAACGACTTCATGGGTGCCCCAAACTTGCTCTTACTCTTTTGAGCTGGCTTTGGCACTGTAGGTGGTGTGGGGTGGGGGCGGGTTTGCTCTGCTCGCGTTTTAGTGAGAGCTCTTTCACCCCTTTATAGCATGGAAATGCCCTGATTCCACATACCTTCAATGCTGCGCCCTGTTGTGGGGTCCGTTTGTTCATATGGATTTGTTTTTATGTCTTCTTGAGGAGTCCTATATGCATCGGTTAGGAGAGGTCAAGCAGCTGCTTTTTACTCTGCCACCATCTTAACCCAGAAAATATAAATATTAATTCTAAAGTGATTTTAACAATTTTTTTATAAAATATAGAAGAGAGTGGAAGTAGAGAGATGAGAAGAGGGTAGAGTAAGAGATCTAGCTTAACACCCTAAGTAATTTGCTCTGACACCTGGCTCAACCCAGGCAGGACCAATTAGTCCTCAAAAAGAGGAGCCTCAGCCTTGAGCCAAGGGCCAAGGGCTGAGGGCTGGGAATGAATTAACCAAAATCGTCAGTCACAAAGCCTTTCTTGAAAGGAGAGTTCCCTCAGAAAAAATCCAGGAATAGTTCAGTCTTTATAATTACCACATGGTAGTCCAGAGAGATTTAAGAGAACAGTTTCACCAAGGTCTTAGGTCTCAGATCCAGCAAGTAGGGTCTCCAACTTCAATACCAACTCCAACTCTGAAGAACGAAAAAAGAACTGACTCACAGGAAGTTTTCGCTCCCTTTTAAAGGTGCTTCTTTGTGTCACTTTCTGTATCTTCCTCTACTTTATGTGTAGCAATCACAACAAAGGCTTTGCTAGCACTGCCCACTATAAGGATGGGTCCAGTTGGCAATGGTTAAGCAATAGAGTCACAGCAGGGATAAGCTGCAAGAACTAGCAGGGGAGAGGGGAGAGAGTGAATGGAATTCTCTCTTCTCCCCCTCCTTGGCAGTTGCTACCCCTGTAAACTATTATAAAATATTCCTTATTGACCAAGAATGGAGGCTTTTTGGACTTGGTTATCTCAGGGCTGAATTGGCTGATAGATATGGAATAATTATAGCAATTAACAACTTAGCACTGTTGGAAGATTATTCCTAAAGCTCCAGATAGATTAAATGCTCTAGATAACTTCAAAAAGCTCCCTTGCATTCTGGATTACAGCTATGAAATGTAATGAAATGTGATGTGATGTAATATAATGAACATAAAGAAAAAACAAGTGAAGTACCAGATCTTAAACTCTACTCTAAAGCAGTGGTCATCAAAACAATATGGTACTGATACTGCTAGGCCACCTTACTTCATCTTTTTTTTCATTATTTCCCTTGATATTCTTGATCTTTTGTTCTTCCAAATGAACTTTGCTATAGTTTTTTTTTTCTAATTCAGTGAAAAAGTTTCTTGGAAGTTTCATAGGTATAGCACTAAATAAGTAAATTAATTTGGGTAGGATGGTCATTTTTATTATGTTAACACGTCCTACCCATGAGCAATCAATGTTTTTCTAATTGTTTAGATCTAGCTTTAAATGTTTGGAATGTGTTTTGTAGTTGTGTTTGTATAGTTCCTGGGTTTGTCTTGACAGATAGGTTTCCTAAGTGTTTTATATCATCTAGGACAGTGATGGGAAAACTATGGCCTGTGGGCCAGATGCGGCTCCCTGAAATGTTCTATCTGGCCAAGTAACATTATCCCTAATCTGATGAATACAATGAGTAATATACAATATAATGAAATTTCAAAAGATTTGCCTTAGAAACAGACTGACAGATGAGCATTTTCTTTCCTTTGTCCCCCTCTTTAAAAAGTTTGCCCATCACTGATCTGGGGTGATTTTAAATGGAATTTCTCTTTCTAACTCTTGCTGCTGAGATGTGTTGGAAATATATAGAAATGCTGATGATTTGTGTGGGTTTATTTTGTATCCTGAAACTTTGCTAAAGTTGTTTATGATTTCCACTAGTTTTTTTTTTAATTGATTCTCTAGGATTTTTTAAGTAGACCATCATATCATCTGTAATAGCTTGGTCTCTTCATTGACTATTTTAAAATGCAATTCATTTTTCTCCTCTAATAGCTACTGCTAGTGTTTCTAGTACAATGGAAATTATAGAGGTGATAATGGGCATACTTGTTTCACCTGATATTATTGGGAATGCTTCAAATTTATCCCAGACCTTAAACTGTACAATATGGTACAATATGGTGGTCAACAAAACAATATGATACTGGTGAAGAGACATAAGGGAAGATCAGTGGAAGAGACTTGGGGTAAGTGACCTCAGCAAGACCGTATACGATAAACCCAAAGAGCACAGCTTTTGGGACAAAGACCCACTATTTGACAAAAACTGCTGGGAAAATTGGAAAACAGTATAGGAGAGATTGGGTCCTTGTTTCACACCTAATCTTATTGGGAAGGCTTTAATTTATCCCTATTGCATATGATGCTTGTTGATGGTTTTAGATATATACTGTCTGTTATTTTTAGGAAAAGTCCTTCTATTCCTCTACTTTCTAGTGTTTTTAATGGAAATGGATGTTGTATTTTGTCAAAGGCTTTTTCAGCATCTATTGAGATAATCATGTGATTTTTGTTTAATAGCTTGTTTATATGGTCAATTATGTGGATGGTTTTCCTAATGTTGAACCATTCCTCCATTCTTGATATAAATCCCACTTGATCATAACGGAAAACCCTCATGATCACTTGATGGAATCTTTTTCCTAGTATTCTGTTTAAGATTTTTACATCTATGTTCATTACAGAAATTAGTCTGTAGTTTTCCTTCTCTGTTTTTTATCTACCTGGCTTTGAAATCAGTACCATATTAGTGTCATAAAAAGCATTTGGTAGAACTTTTACTTTGCTTATTATGTGAAATAATTTGTATAGTTCTGGGATTACTTGTTCTTTGAATGTTTGACAAAATTCACTTGGGAATCCATCAGGCCCTGGCGATTTTTTTCTCAGGAAGTTCTTTGATGGTTTGTTCAATTTCTTTTTCTAATATTAGATTATTTAAGTATTCTATTTCTTGTTCTTTTAACCTAGTCAGTTTATATTTTTGCAAATATTCATACATATGACCTAGATTGCTATATTTATTGCCATTTAATTGGTCAAAATAGTTTTTAATGATTGTGTTGATTTCCTCATCATTAGAGGTGAGGTCTCCCTTTTCAATTTTGATACTCTTAATTTGGTTTCATTTTTTTTCCTTTTTTAATTAGATTTATGAGTACTTTGTCTAATTTATCTGTTGTTTTTTCAAAGTATCAGCTTCTAATCGTAGTTATTAATTCAATAGTTCTTTTCCGTTCTATTTTATTCATTTCTCCTTTGATTTTTAGTATTTCTAGTCTAGATTTCATCTGGGGATTTTTAATTTGTTCACTTTCTAGTTTTTTAAATTGCATGCCTAATTCATTGACTTCTGCCCTCCCTAATTTGTTAATATATGCATTCAATGATATAAATTTCCCTCTTAAGACTGCTTTGGCTGCATCCCATAGGTTTTGATAAGAAGTCTCATCATTGTCATTCTCTTCAATGAAATTAGTGTTTCTATGATTTGCTTTTTAAGTAACTTACTTTGAATTTCCAATTAGTTTTTGTTTAGTCTCTCCCTAGTTTTTGTTTAGTCTCTCCCTATATCCTTGCTAATAACTATTTTTACTGCATTATGATCTGATAAGGTTGCATTCATTATTTCTGCTTTTCTGCATTTCTTTGTCATGTTTCTATGCCCTAGTACATGGTCGATATTTGTGAATGTTCCATGTGCAGATGAAAAGAAGGTGTATTCCTTTTTGTTCCTATTCATTTTTCTTGATATGTCTATTAACTATATATTTTCTAGAATTCCATTCAACTTTCTTATTTCTTTCTTATGTATTTTTTTATTTGATTTATCTAGATCTGATAGAGGAAGGTTCAGGGCACCTACTAATATAGTCTTGTTATCTATTTCCTCCATGAGCTCTCCCAGTTTCTCCTTTAGAAATTTAGATGCTATACCATTTGGTGCATACATGTTGAGTACTACTATTTCTTCTTCATTGATTATACTACCTTGTATCAGGGTGTAGTTACATCCCTATCTCTTTTAACCAGATCTATTTTTACTTTGGATTGTCAATAATCGTGATTGCAACTCCTACCTTCCTTTTCTAGGTTGAGCTCAATAGATTTTGCACCAGCCTTTTATTTTTATCTTATGTATGTCTACCTGCCTCATGTGTGTTTCTTGTAGACAACATATGTTATAATAAACTACTAGATATAATAGATGTTGTATAGATGGAGAGGGAGAGGATGATATGACACCTCCCTCCTTTATAAGAGTGCCCAGGTGGGATCTTTTTAGGTCAATGGATGTTATCCCTTCAGGTCACACCTGGGGTTGATTGATATTGTATAATGGGCTCTTTAGCTTGGTAATGGTTGGTATCTGACTGCAAATCTCCTTTCCCAAAGAAGTTATAAATAGCCACTTCAGGAAGGTACATTAAAAGGTTTGACTGTATTTAAACAAAGAGGGGATAAGGGGATTAGATAGAGGTATTGGGAAACCCTAATTAATTTGGTAATGATAAATCCTTAAACTGCAGGTAAATAATGAATCAGGATGGTTAGCTTCTCTCTGGTCCAGCCTGGCCATAGTCACACCAGAGTAGGCAAACTACTACTTGATGTTTCAGCTTCTTCTCTTTGTTAGATGATATGCCTAATCAGTCTTAGGGATATCCACCCCTTTACGCCCTCTTCTTCTTCTCCTGCCCATTTCCCGGATCCCTCCCCGGCCCTGGGAAACCTAGATAACTAAGATTATTGATTTCCTAATATCTAGGGGCAGTAGAATCAGAGATGATGGCCTGGGTACAGGTTGATGATGTTTACAGGAACAAACAGGAAGATCTTGCAAGGTTCAGCCTACAAGTCTCAATCCTCAAAAGATCAGGATCCACAGATCTCAGGTCTCAGGGAAAGAAAGGAAACCCTGCCAGGGCTGCCCAGGTGTTTTATACCCCTCTGGGCAACTGCTCTCTCCCCTGTTCTCACGGCCCCCTGGGAACATTCCAATATCCAACGGATCCACCTGTCAATCAACAGAGTGGATTCCTGGCTCTCAGAGATTCAGTATAACACATATGATAAGATTTGGGTTTCAAATGACTCTGCTTTTTGCTTCAATTTTATGGGTGAGTTCATCACATTCACATTTAGAGTTATAATTATCAACTGTGTATTCCCCAACATTTTGATTCCCTCTTCTTATCCTGCCCTTTCTTCTTTCACTATTTCCTTCTATAATAGTGTTTTATTTTTAATCATTTCCCCTAATTCCCTCCCTTATTATACTTCCCTTTCTCCCCTCTCCCTTATTATTCCATTCTTATTGTTCTTTAGGGTCTTTTAAGTGAACCCCCCTCTTCCTCCCTATTATTGCTTCCCTCCCTACCAGACTGTTTGATACCCTTCTACTTTTCTATAGAGCTTTAATCAATTCTCTGCCCCAATGAATCTGATTGTTCTTCCCTCTTTAAGTTAATTTCAATGCACTTAAGAATTAAGTATTTCCTCTCTCCAACCTCTTTACCCTTCCAGTTAATTGGTCTTCTCCCCTGTTGGCCCCACAAACTTCTTTATGGATTATAAATTTACTCCATTTTGTCTGTTTTCCCATTTCTATTAATATTATATTTTTACCTCTAGTTATCTATATCTATATCTATATCTATATCTTGACATTTCATCCTATATAGTTTATCACTCTTCCCTCTAAGTATACTTCTTCTACCCTGTTGATAATAACAATTTTAAGAGTTACCAATATCATCTTTTTTATAGGAATACAAATCTATTGAACTCATTTGGTCCCTTAAATAAAAGGTTTTTGTTCCCCCCCCTACTTTATTAATTATCTAATTATGATTCTCTTGAGTTCTGTTTTTGGGCAGCAAATTCAGTTTATGCCCAGTTTTATTTTTATGAATGCTTGGAAGACTTTAATTTTATTAAATGCCCATGCTTTGCCCTGCAAGAATATAGTCATTTTTGCTGGATAGTTAATTCTTGGTTGTAGACCCTTGCTTTCAGAATATTATATTCCATGCCTTCTGTTCCTTCAATGTAGATGCAGCAGATACCGTGTTATCCTAATTGTGGTTCCCTGGTATCTGAATGACTTCTTCTTAGCAGCTTGTAATATTTTTCCTTGGTCTGGTGGTTTTTCAATTTGGCTAAAATATTCCTGGAAGTTGTCAGTTGTGGATTAAATGCAGTAGGTGATCTGTGGATTCTTTCAATTTCCACTTTTCCCTCTTGTTCAAGAATGTCAGGGCAGTTTTCTTGGATAATTTTCTGTATGATGATGCCCAAGCTTTTTCTTTTGTCATGAAGTTCCAGTAGACCAATGCTTCTTAAATTGTCTCTCCAAGATCTGTTCTTTAGTTCTTTGGTTGAATCAATGAGGTATTCCATGTTCTCCTCAAATTTTTCATTTTTTAAAAATTTTGTTTTATATATTCCTGTTGCCTTTTAAAGTCGTTTGCTTCTAGTTTTTGAATTCTAATTTTTAAATACTAAATTTCACCCTTGGCCTTTTGGTTATACTTCTACTTCTGTTCTGATTTTCTTTGTGGGTCATCTATGATTTTCTTTGCTTTGTTTTCAAGCTGGTAAATTTTGGCTTTCAAGACACTATTTTCTTCTTTTAGTTCATGTATATACTTTTTCCAATTGTCTTCAGCCTCTCTTCATTGTTTTTTAAGTTCTTGAATTAATTGGATTTTAAGTTATTGAGTTAATTGAATTTTGAAATCTTTCAAAGCCTATGTCCAATTCACTGAATGTTCTATGGTTTGGTATGGAGTTCCTTGATCTTCTATTTCATTTGCTCTTTGTTCACTACCTGGAAAAAAAGCTGTCAATTGTTATTTCTTTTTTTTTTCTTTTTCTGTTGTTTACTCATATTTTTTCCTTCTTTCTGATAAGTTTACTAATTTTTTCCTTCTTTCACTCCTGTGCCTTTTCTGCTCTTTTGGCTGATTAGGTCACACTGATGGTTTTAAGGAGCTTTGATGAAAGTTCTTCCCCAGCTGGCAACAGGAGTTTGTTTGTGGTTACTTTCTCTGCAGTCAATGGTGGAGGGGTTTAGTAGTTTTCCTGTCCTCTGAAGACTTCTTATTTGTCCAATTGATGGGATTAAGCCAGGATGTAGAGATTATTAGAGCTTGAATTGCCCTGGGGCTAAGACCTAGAGAGAAAGTTTGGTCTGGGGTAAGATGGAGTGTGTTTGCTCTATTTCTATGCATTTATCCTCTAGGCACCTCCCTGCAGTCTGTGTTCAGCTCCTTAAGTCCCTAAATCTGCACCAGCAAGGACCTCTCTCCAGGCTAGTGCATTTGCCTGCCTGGATATTTCAGGAGCCTCTAGACACTCAGCACAGCACGTGGGGGAGGGGGCCTGGGATTCTCCTTTTTCTTTACCCTCAAACCCAGCATCTCAAAAATTCCAGAGTTTTTCCTAGTGTACATCTTGAGCTGTACAGCAGTAGGGTCCCCCTGTTCTGTCCTGTTGTTAGATTTGGTTTTCTTCTCGAAGTGCTTTCTTTTTATCTCAGTATGGAAGGGTATGGAGGTCTTAAGTTTTGATCCATCTAAGCCACCATTTTCTCAGGATACCCCTATAAAAATATTTATAGCTGAGCTCTTTGTAGTGGCAAGAAAAAATGGAAAATAAGGAGATGTCCTTTAATTGCAGAATGGCTAAAGAAATTGGGGTGATAGAATACTATTGTGCTCAAAGAAATAATGAACTGCAGAAATTCCATGTGAACTGGAATGACCTCCAGAAATTGATGAAGAGTGAAAGGAGCAGAACCAGGAGAACATTGTATACAGAGACTGATACAGTATGATACAATCAAACATAATGGACTTCTCTACTAGCAGCAATGCAAGGATCCAGAGAAATACTGAGGGACTTATGAGAAAGAACACTATCCACATTAAGAGGAAGAACTGTGGGAGTAGAAACACAGAAATAAAACAACTGCATGAACACATGAGTTTATGGGGATAATATTGGGGATGTGGCAAAATTGGGACACTGATATACTGTTTGTGGAGTTGTGAATTGGTCCAATCATTCTGGAGTGCAGTTTGGAATTCTGCGCAAAGGGCTTTAAAAGATGCTTACCCTTTGATTTAGCCATACCAAAGCTGGGTTTGTGCCCTAAAGAGATAATAAAGGAAAAGGCTTGTACAAAAATATTCATAGTCATGCTCTTTTTGGTGGCAAAATATTGGAAAATTATGGAGTGTCCATTGATTGGGAAATGGTTGAATAAATTTTGGTATATGTTGGCGATAGAATATTATTATGATGAAAGGAATGAAGAAATGGAGTAATTCCATGTGGGCTGTAATCACCTCCAGGAAATGATGCAAAGCAAAAGGTACCAGAAGAACACTACACAGAGACTAATACATTATGGCCAATCAAATTTAATGGACTTTTCTACCAGTAGCAATGCAATGACCCAGGACAATCCAGGGGAACTCCTGAGAAAGAACACTATCCACATTCAGAGAAAGAACTTTGGAACCAGAAATGCATTGGAAAAATATCTTATCAACCACATAATGTAATAGGGATGTAATTAGGATCTTAATGATAAAGAATCACTCTACTACAATATTAATAACATGAAAATAATTTTTGAACAAGGATACATGTATAACCCAGTTGAACTGCTTTTTGACTTTGGGAGGGGAGAAGGAGAAATCAGTGGACAAAGGGATAATGAATTATTTAACCATGGAAAAATATTCTAAATAAAAATAAATGAAGTTGACCAAATGGAAAAAAAGGTTCAAAAGCTCATGGAAGGAGATCATTATTTAAAAGTCAGAATCTGGGGAAATTGTAGCAAAAAATTTCATGAAACAGCTAAAAATAATAAAACAATACAAAATGGAAAAATAGACGAAAATATGACATATTTAATACGAAAAACAGCAGAGCTGGAAAATAGGTACAGGAGAGACAATCTAAGAATTATTGGACTACAAGAAACTCATGAAAAAAAAAGCTACAAATCATCTTAAAAGAAATTATTAAAAAACTCTGCTGATAATCTTGAATAATATGGTAAAATAAAAATTGAAAGAACCTATTCATCATTTCCTAAAATAAAAACCTAAATGACAAATCTAAAACTGTTATAGCCAAATATGAGCTGCCATGGCAAGGAGAAAAAACAAACAAACAAATATGCAAACAAACAAACAACTGCAAGCAGTCAGAAAGAATCAGTTCAAATAACTTGGAGCCATAATCAGGATTACACAGCATGTAGTAGCTTCAAAGCTACTACCAAGATTTGAAATATAATATTCTGGAAGAGAAATGGCTTGTTTTATGATCAATGATCACATACCCAACAAAACTGATTCTATTCTTTTAGGGAAAAAATGGTCATTAAATAAAATAGATTTAAAGCATACCTGATGAAAAGACCAGACTTAAAAAGAACATTTGATGTTCCAATACAAGGCTCAAGAGAAGCATAAAATGATAAAAATGAATGAAAAAAATTTGAGGAATTCAATAAAATTGAAGACTTTATATTACTACATGAAAAGGTGATATTTATAACTATTAAAATTTTTATGATTATTAATACAGTTAGAAGGAACATACATAGTCCGAGAATGTGGAAGTATGTTTTTTAGAAGGACATGATGTGCACAAAATAAAATAAAATCAAGCAATGAGAAAAAGGATTGCACTGAGAATAAAGAGAAGAGAGAAATAAAATGTGGTAAATTATATCACCTGAAGAGGTATGAAAAAAATTATAGGGGAGGAGATGATGAAGGTCTAGATGGGTAATGTTTAAACCTTCCACTTATCACAAAGAAGGAGCCCAGTGACTCTGTTGAGAATTTAAAGGCCAAAATTCCAGAAAAATAAGGCATCCTTCCTGCCCAGCAGAGGCTCCTCTTCTAAGGCAAGGAGATGGAAGATGGTCATACCCTTGTCTGTCTACCATATTCATAGATACATGTTCCATCTTTTTCTGTATATCAGATATGGTATTCGGATCTATGTGAAGACTGTGACAGGAAAGCCCATCCCTCTGGTGGTAGAGAACACAGTGATAATATGGAGAATGTAAAGTCCAAAATTCAGGAAAAAGATGGCATCCCTACTGACCAGCAGAAGCTTACATTTACAAGCAAGCATGTAGAAGATGGACGCACCTTATTGGACTACAATAATCGAAATGAATCCACCTTCTGTCTGGTCCTATATTATGCACGTGTCTATTTATTATTGATTTTATTAAGACATAAATTATGAATAATACCATCATTTTCCTTTCATAGCTCTTTAAAATCTTAATAAGTTTTGGAATTACCAGATTCTGTAATAGTTTAGCCAAATGAGAATAAAATTTTTGTTGTAATTGAAAACAAAGAGGGAATAATAAGCTTACACTTTAGGGGAGAGGATATTATCTGCTTTACAGAGAAGTAAGAGAGGAATAAGACAAGGAGAGGAGGGGAATAATATAAGGGAGTGGAAACTGGGGAGAATTAAAAGTGAAACACTTGAGAGAAGGGACAGAGTGAAAGAAGAGAGAAGGACCAGAATAAAAAAGGAAAAAATAAGATGGACAGGAATACACAGATGATAATCATAACTGTGATGAATGGGATGAACTTACCCACAAATTGGAAATAGAAAGCAGAATGGATAAAAAAGGGAAAAAAAAGAATCCATTAATAGGTTTTTCACAAGAAACACATCTGAGGCAGGGAGACACACAAAATAAAGGTTAGGGGAATGGAGCAGAATCTTTTGTGCTTCATCTTAAGCAAAAAGAGCAGGAGTAGCAACCATGATCTCAGGCAAAGCTAAAGCAAAAATAGATCTGTTTAAAAGACATAAGGAAGTTAATTAGATCTTGATAAAAGGTAGTATAGATACTGAAGTAATATCAGTACTTAACTTACCTATCCCCAAATGTTATAGCCTATAAATTTTTAAAGGAGTAATTAAATGTACTTTAGGAGAAGATAGGCAGTGTGGATTTTGAAATTAATATTCAACGCCTCCAAATTATGATATTTATAAGGATTTTATTTAAAGCACTGGGGAAGAGTCTTAACTCACCCTTAACCACTCCGCCTCCTCTCCCAAAGCTCCTGTCACCACGCCCACTACAACCATATCAAAAAACAGCCAGCGAAACCCACAACCAATAGGAAAAGCCTTAAGGAATTATGGGTATGGTGAAAAGGAGTTTGGGTAATGTAGTTTTAACTCACAACCAATAGGAAAAGGCGTAAGGAATTAAGGGTATGGTGAAAGGGAGTTTGGGTAATGTAGTTTTAAAGGGGGTACAAGGTCTTTTCAACTTTACATTCCTCCCTGTGATCCTTTGGGAGACAAGTCTCCCCAATGGATGATGAAAACATAATCAAATTAAAGTTTACAATAATTCAGAGATAAAAGGAAAATAAAAGGGAGAAAGAACAAAACCAATGTTCGGTGCATTGACAATAAGCCATTTAGGGGGCATTCCCCTTTTCTGGCATAAAGTGTCCATTCCAAATAAATGCATTCAACCCCCCAAAGTTCAAATTCGCCATGTCTTGAAATGCACTCCGGATCTTTTGGTGCAATGTGTGGTCTCTGCATGCATCTTCATGGTGTCTTCTGGATTCTGGAAGGTAGTCTTCTGTTCTAAATTAGGGTCAAATTCAAATCCAAATTTACAGAAATAACATAGTCACCCAGAGGAGAACAACTTTACATTCCCCGCGAGGAAAATACAGGGATACACATGGGAATTACAAAGGAATACATAGTCAAGGCATAAGTTATATGAATCAATTCTCAAAACATTAAAAAGTCCAAAGGAAAAAATAAAAAGGAAAAAAGGAAAAAGAAAGGAAAAAAAATAACCTCTGAGGAAAATACAGGATATTTTAAAAAATGTGAAAGGAAAAAAATTCTAGGAACAAGAAAAAAGAAAAAATTCACAAATCAGAGCAGGTTCCTGTAGCAATCCATGTCCCATAAACTTTGCAACAACAATCACTCACCCAATTTAGCAGTCTGGACTACAGTAAATTGTCACATCATAAAAGAAATGGAAAAAAGGAGAATAGATCTCAAGACAAATGGGAAATAGCAATACCTTTCTTCACTTCAGAGATAATGGAGCCAGAATACTCGATGTTGAGTACTTGATATCAAGAGAGGTACAAGGAAGTCCTACGTCTTAACATATGCTAAGCTTTGCAACCTCGAGTCTCACACAGGATCATTCTTTGCAAAGAATGTGATCAATCCCTGTAGGATTAGTTCGGTCTCTTTCTTTTATGTGCTCATTTGCATTTTGCAGGTCAGAAACTCTGTGCTCCTTTGTGGTCTGATTTTCCTTAGATTAGACATAGTCATTGAGCAAAAGTCTCATAATAGTTAAATAACTAGTGGCAGGTTTTTATAGTCCAAAATTTTGGGGTATAAATTCATATGCTAGGCAAATGGGCATCTTAGCTTATTCTTATTGCAAAAGTCAAAACAGTCAAGAGTATTTAATGCTGGTGACATGCTCCAAATGTAAAAAAATGAGAAAAAAGAAGAAGAAAAAAATCAAATACTGTATTGCACACGTGGGAAGAAAAACCAACAAAAAATGTGTAGTTTTTACACAATCACAGAGGTAAAGAATAGAAGTTAAATTTTCAAGAGATAAGATTCATTCCCTCCTTAACTTGCCATGATCCACAGTGTGAGTGCAAAGGAGGTAGACAATGTGATGTAGGTGTAGATGAGGCATATAAAGCAATAATACATCTGAAAAAGTACAAAATGAATGACAAAAAGCATAAAATGTTTTGAAAGGCACATCAGGTCAATTAGGTCACTAATACAGATATTATATTGTGAGGTAGTATATGTATTGTACAAGGATCAATCAAATAAAGTGCAACAAAATAGTGCAAAATCCAGCAATAGAGAATTCTCATCACAATAGGCAAATACAATCAATAGTCAAATATCATAGGTGCAGGTAATAGTACTTAGTACAGAGAATTATTCATTATCACTAGAGGATACTCGTTTCACATGACTACAATGAATCCATGAGTTCCTCTCCCCAATTTTAATGGCTGATGGTGTAGTTAATAGGACCTGGAATGGTCCATCATAATTAGGTTCAGTTGACCCAGTACATTTGAAATTCTTTATGTACACACTATCACCTGGGTTCAAAACATGAAGAGAGAAGTCTAAAGGGCCTGCTTGAACAGCAGCTCCAGAGTCATGGAGTTCTAGCAATTTTGTTTGTAATTGTCTGATATAAGTGGCAACGGTTGTATCCCCTCCTAACCATGAAGTATAGGCAGGGTTGAATGGTTGTGCCTGAAAGGTGGTTGTCCAAATAGCATCTCAAATGGTGAGATGTGTAAATTACCTCTGGGTCTGCTTCTGAGATAAAATAAGGCTAGAGGTAGAATTTCAGGCCACTTCAAATAAGTCTCCGTGCATAATTTGACAGTCATAATTTTAAGTTCCTTATTCATCCTTTCAAGTTGGGAATTAGAAATACTAAAAATTAAGGGAGAAATTAATAAAATCGAAAGTAAAAGAACTATTGAATTAATAAATAAGACTAGAAGCTGATACTTTGAAAAAAAAGATAAAATAGACAAAGTACTAGTGAATCTAATAAGAAAAAGAAAGAAGAAAACCAAATTGACCATATTAAGGATGAAAAGGGAGACCTCACCTCTAATGAAGGGGAAATTAAGGCAATCATTAAAAACGATTTTGCCCGATTATATGGCAACAAATATAACAATTTAGGAGATATGGATGAATATCTACAAAAATATAAACTGCCTTGATAACAGCAGAAGAAATAGAATACCTAAATAATCCCATATCAGAAAAAGAAATTCAACAAGCCATCAAAGAACTCCCTAAGAAAAAATCACCAGGGCCTGATGGATTCACAAGTGAATTCTATCAGATATTCAAAGAGCAACTAATCCCAATACTATACAAATTATATAGGTATGATAAGCAAAGAAGGAGTCCTACCAAATTCCTTTTATTACACAAATATGGTACTGATTCCAAAGCCAGGTAGACCAAAAACAGAAAAAGAAAACTACAGACCACTCTCCCTAATGAACATATATGCAAAAATCTTAAGTAGAAAATTAGCAAAGAGATTCCAGCAAGCAATTAAGAAGATCATCCACCATGATCAGGTGGGATTCATACCAGGAATGCAAGGATGGTTCAACATTAGGAAAACCATCCACATAATTGACCATATCAACTGTGTAACAAACAAAAATCACATTATTATCTCAATAGATGCTGAAAAAGCCTTGGACCAAATACAGCATCCATTCCTATTGAAAACATTGAAAAGTATAGAAATAGAAGGACCCTTCCTAAAAATAATAAACAGTATATACCTAAAACCATCAATAAGCATTATATTACATGGGGATAAATTAGAAGCCTTCCCAATAAGATCAGGAATTAAACAAGGATGCCCATTATCACCTCTATTATTCAATATAGTACTAGAAACACTAGCAATAGCAATTAGAGAAGAAAAAGAAATTGAAGGTATCAAAATAGGCAATGAGGAGACTAAGCTATCACTCTTTGCCGATGATATGACGGTATACTTAAAAAATCCTAGAGAATCAAGTAAGAAGCTGGTAGAAATAATCAACAACTTTAGCAAAGTGGCAGGATACAAAATAAATACACATAAATCATCAGCATTTCTATATATTTCCAACACATTAGAGCAGCAAGAGGTAGAAAGAGAAACACCATTTAAAATCACCCTAGACAATATAAAATACTTGGGAATCTATCTACCAAAACAAACACAGCAATTATACAAAAACAACTACAAAACACTTTCCAAACAAGTAAAACTCTATCTAAACAATTGGAAAACCATTAATTGTTCATGGATAGGACGAGCTAACATAATAAAAATGACCATTCTACCCAAATTAATTTAACTATTTAGCGCCATACCTATCAAATTACCAAAAAACTTTGTTACTGAATTATGAAAAACTATAACAAAGTTCATTTAGAATAACAAAAATTCACAAATATCAAGGGAAATAATGAAAAAAAATGTGAAGGAAGGGGGCCTAGCAGTACCAGATATTAAACTATACAATAAAGCAGCAGTCATCAAAACAATATGGTACCAGCTAAGAGATAGAAGGGAGGATCAGTGGAATAGACTAGGGGTCATTGATGTCAGCAAGACAGTGTATAATAAACCCAAAGAGCCCAACTTTTGGGACATGAATCCACTATTTGACATAAACTGCTGGGAAATTTGGAAAACAATATGGGAGAGATTAGGTTTAGATCAATATCTCACACCCTACACCAAGATAAATTCAGAATGGGTGAATTATCTGAATATAAAGAGGGAAACTCTAATTAAGTTAAATGAACACAAAATAGTATACCTGTCAGATCTCTGGGAAAGGAAAGATTTTAAAACCAAGCAAGAGTTAGAGAAAATTACAAAATGTAAATTAAATGGTTTTGATTATATTAAGCCAAAAAGCTTTTGTACAAACAAAAATAATGTATTCAAAATCATAAGGGAAACAACAAATTGGGGAAAAAATCTTTATAACAAAAAACTCTTATAGGGGTCTAATTACTCAAATATACAAGGAGTTAAATCAATTGTATAAAAATTGTATAAAAAATCAAGCCATTCCCCAATTGATAAATAGGCAAGAGACATGAATAGGCAATTTTTAGGTAAAGAAATCGAAAGTATTAATAAGCACATGAAAAAGTGTTTTAAATGTCTAATAATTAGAGAAATGAAAATCAAAACAACTCTAAGGTATCACCTCACACCTAGCAGATTGGCTAAAATGAAAGAAGGGGAGAGTAATGAATGCTGGAGGGGATGTGGCAAAATTGGGACATTAATGCATTGCTGGTGGAGTTGTGAACTGATACAACCATTCTGGCTGGCAATTTGGAACTATGCTCAAAGGAGTATAAAAGAATGCCTGCCCTTTGATCTGGCCATACCACTGTTGGGTTTGTACCCCAAAGAGCTCATAGATAAACAGCCTTGTATGAAAATATTTATAGCTCAGCTTTTTGTAGTGCAAAGAACTGGAAAAGAGGAAATGCCCTTCAATTGGGGAATGGCTGAACAAACTGTGGTATATACTGGTGATGGAGTACTATTGTGCTAAAAGGAATAATAAATTGGAGGAGTTCCAGGTGAACTGGAAAGACCTCCAGGAATTGATGCAGAGCGAAAGGAGCAGAGCCAGAAGAACATTGTATACAGAGACTGATATACTATGGTAAAATCGAATGTAATGGACTTCTGTACTAGAAGCAATGCAATGAAACAAGACAGTTCTGAGGGATTCATGATAAAGAATGCTACCTACATTCAGAGGAAGATCTGCAGTAGAGGAAACATTGAAGATAAACAATTGATTGAATGTAGGGACTGAGGCAGACATGATTCGGGATGTAGACTTGAAACTACCACACCAATGCAACTAACAACAATATGGAAATAGGCCCGGACAAGGACACATGTTACAACCAGTGGAAATGTGCATAGGCAATGGGTGGGGGCAGAGCGGGGGGTGAAGGGTAAAGTAGGGGTATAAAGTATGTAAACAGGTTTAAAAATGAATATTAATAAATGTTTAAAAAAAGTGAGTCAAAGAACAAATTATAGATACAATAAATAATTTTATTAATGAGACTGAGAATGAGGAGACAATATATGAAAATTTATGGGCTACAACCAAAGCAGTAGTTAAGAGAAAAATGTATATCTCTAAATGCATACATCAATAAAATGGAGAAAATGCAAAACAATGTATTGAACACTCAACAAGGACAACAAAAACTAGAAAAAGAACAAATTAAAAATTGTCATTTGAAGATTAATTTGGAAATTCTAAAAAGTAAAGGAGAAATTACTAAAAAAATTAAAATAGATTTTAGGATAATTTGATTTTAAAAAAGGAAAGAAAATCAAATAATCAATAACAAAAAGGAAAAGGGTTAACTCAGTAGTAATGAAGAGGATATAAAAGCAATAATTAGGAAATATTTTGCCTAATTATATGCTGATAAATCTGGCCATCTAATTGAAATTGGATGTATTTTTAACTATGTATATATGTGTGTGTATATATATATATATATATNAAAATTTATGGGCTACAACCAAAGCAGTAGTTAAGAGAAAAATGTATATCTCTAAATGCATACATCAATAAAATGGAGAAAATGCAAAACAATGTATTGAACACTCAACAAGGACAACAAAAACTAGAAAAAGAACAAATTAAAAATTGTCATTTGAAGATTAATTTGGAAATTCTAAAAAGTAAAGGAGAAATTAGTAAAAAAATTAAAATAGATTTTAGGATAATTTGATTTTAAAAAAGGAAAGAAAATCAAATAATCAATAACAAAAAGGAAAAGGGTTAACTCAGTAGTAATGAAGAGGATATAAAAGCAATAATTAGGAAATATTTTGCCTAATTATATGCTGATAAATCTGGCCATCTAATTGAAATTGGATGTATTTTTAACTATGTATATATGTGTGTATATATATATATATATATATATATATATATATATAGTACAGATTAGAGAAAGAAGAAATAGAAACATCAAATATCCCCTATCAGAAAAAGAAATTGAACAAGTCATCAATGAACTCCCTAAGAAAAAATCCCTGGGGCCAGATTCACAAGTTATTTCTATCAAACATTAAACAACAATTAATCCTGATTTTACATAAACTAATTGGGGGAATAGTTAGAGAAAGAATCTTACCAAATTGTTTTTATGAAACCAAAATTATGAGTCCATTTCATTAATGAATGTAGATGCAAACATTTTAAATAAGATATAAACAAGGAGAACACAGCAATATAACAAAAGGATGATACACCATGACCAGGTGGAATTTACATCAGAAATACTTGACTGATTTAATATTAGGAAAACTATCAACATAAATAACTATAAATAATAAAACTAACAGAAATCATGAATATCTTAATAGATGCAGAAAAAGCCATTGATAAAATACAACGCACATTTCTCTTAAAAACATTAGAAAACACAGGTTTAAATGGATCATATATTAAAATAATAAGTAGTATATACCTAAACCTTCAGCAACTATCATCTGCAAAGAGGAAAATTTAGAAGCCTTTTCAATGCAATAATTGATAAAGCAAGGATGCCAATTATCGACACTATTATTTAATATTGTATTAGAAATGCTAGCATTTGTTGCTGGTGGAGTTGTGAATTGATCCAAACATTCTGGATGGCAATTTGGAACTATCCTCAAAAGACTTTAAAAGACTGTCTGCCTTTTGCTCAAGCCATACTACTGCTGGGGTTACACCCCAAAAGGATAATAAGGAAAAAGACTTGTACAAAAATATTTATAGCTGTGCCCTTTGTAGTGGCAAAAATTTAGAAAATGAAGGGATGACCTTCAATTGGGGAATGGCTGAATAAATTGTGGTATCTTTGGTGATGGAATACTATTGTACTCAATGGAATACTGAACTGGAGGAATTCCATGTAAACTGGAATGACCTCTAGGAATTGATGCAGAGTGAAAGGAGCAGAACTAGAAGAACCATGTACACAAAGATGGATACACTGTGGCACAATCAAATGTAATGGACTTCTCTACTAGCAGCAATGCAATTATACAGGACAATTCTGAGGGACTTATGAGAAAGAATGCTATTCATGCCCAGAGAAAGAACTGTGGAAGTAGAAGCACAGAAGAAAAACAACTACTTGGTTACATGGGGATGTAGACTCTAAGTGATCACCCTACTGCAAATATTAATAATATTGAAATAGGTCTTGATCAATGGCATATGTAAAACCCAGTGGAATTGCTCATTGGCTGTGGAGGGGAGGTTGGGAGAGAGGAGGGCAGGGAAAGAACATGAATCATGTAACCATGGAAAAATATTCTAAGTTAATTAATTGTATAAAATCTTTTAAAAAATAATAATACAAGTAATAATAATAATAATAATAATAAAAAGAAATGTTAGCATTAGCAATAAAGAATGAAAAAGAAATTGAAGGAATTAAAGTAGACAGTGACAAAACTAAACTCATTCTTTTTTTTTAAATAATTTTTATTTTTTAGAAAAGTTATCATGGTTACATGATTCATGTTCTTACTTTCCCCTTCACCCTCTGACCTCCCCTCCCCCCATAGCTGATGTGCATTTCCACTGGTTTTAACATGTGTCATCAATCAAGACTTATTTCCAAATTGATTTGCCTGTCCACGTGCCCTTACTAATTATTATTTTTATTGCATTATGATCTGCAAATGTTACATTTATTTTATCTTCTCTTTTGCATTTTTTTGCCATGCTTCTATGCCCTAGTACTGGTCAATCTTTGTGAATATAATATGTGCAGCTGAAAAGAAGGTATATTCTTTTTGTCCCTATTTATTTTCCTCCACATATCTAGTAACTTTTCTAGGATTTCATTCACATTTCTTACCTCTTTCTTATTTATTCTTTGATTGATTTATCTAGATTTGAGAGTGGGAAATTCAAGTCTCCCAAGTGGAATACTTTTGCATTCTATTTCCTCCTTGAGCTCTGCCAATTTCTCCATTAGAGATTTGGATGCTATAGCATTTGGTGCATACATGTTATTTCCTCATTGTCTATACTGCCTTTTATCAAGATGTAGTTACCTTCCCTATCTCTTTTAATCAGATCTATTTTTAATTTGGCTTTGTCAGATGTCATAATGGGTACTCCTCCCTTCTTTTCCTCAGTTGAACCCCAATACGTTTTGCTCCAGCCTTTGACCATAACCCTGTGTATGTCTATCTGCCTCGTGCGTTGCTTATAAACAAAATATGGTAGAATTTTGTTTTCTAAACCACTCTGCCATTTGTTTTTGTTTTTTGGCGAGTTCATCCCCTTCACATTCTCGGTTATAATTATCAGCTGTGTGTTCCCCAACATTTTGATATCCTCTGGCCCTTCTTCTTATGCTATTCCCTTTTATACTGATGGTTTGTTTTAAATAAGTCCCCCTTATCCCCTCCTTTAATTCACTTCCCTTTCCACCCCCTCCCTTTTTGTTCCCCTCTTTTCATTCTTTGAGTCAAAATGAATTCCCTCCCTCCTCTCTTTCCCTCCATTTTTTGAACTCCCCACCCCCCTTCTCCCTTTAGTTTATTCCTCCTTACTTTCTCCAAATGGTTAGATAGAATTCTGTATCCCAATGGATATAGCTACTCTTCCCTCTCAGGATTAATTCTGCTGAGAGTAAGGTTTAAGTATTACCTGTTAAAACTCTCTTTCTCTCTTTCTTACAATAATATTCCTCCCCTCCCATTCCTTTTCCCTCTTTGTGTGATATAAATTATCCTATTTTCTTCTTCATTTCTCTTATTCATTCATGTTTCTCTTTGTGCCATCTACAATTCACCCCGTCCTTTTTTCCATCATATCATTTTAGAACTTTTAGTACTCCAACCTCTCCCTATGAATAATTCTTCTAATTACTATAATAGTGAATATAATTTTTGAAAATTGCACATAACATTTCTTCATATAGGAATACAAATGATTTTATTTTATTGAATTCCTTAGAGAAGAAAATTTAAAAATAAGTTTTCATATTTCCCTTCAGTTTTTTATATACCTTTTCATGTTTCTCTTGATTTTTGTGTTTCGATATCAAACTTTCTGTTTAATTCTGTTCTCTTCCTTACAAGTAATTGGAAATCTTCTATCTTGTGAATGCCCATATTTTCCCCTAGAAATATATAGTCATTTTGATGGGTAGGTTATTCTTGGTTGTAGACCCAATTCTTTTGCCTTTCTGAATATCATATTCCAAACCTTGCATTCTTTTATCGTGGAGGCTGCCAGATCCTGTGTAATCCTAATTGGTGCTCCTTGATATCTGAATTGTCTCTTTCTGGCTTCTTGTAAAATTTTTCCTTAACTTGGAAACTCTTGAATTTGGCAATTATATTCCTGGGGGTTGACTTTGGAGGGTTTAGTGTAGAGGGTGATGTATGGATCTTTTCAATATCTATTTTGCCTTTTATTGAATAACATCAGGGCAGTTTTGTTAGTATACAAGTCTTTTTGTAACAATGATTTTCCTGTATCAGTAATCCATATCCCATGTTCTTCCCTAGGTCCAAATTCATCCTTCCATTTCTGGATGTCTGAGTCTAAATAAGCTTTCTCTAGATCATCAGAATCAATAGATATTAAATTCATTACATAAAGTGGAGCATTCTGGGATTCATACTTCGCAGTCATTTCCTTTAGAGACTGAATCTCTACCAGAAGTATGACTCTGAAAATGAATTACTGCCAGCTGTTTTTGGCTTTTGGTTTGCTTCTAACAACTCAGTTATTATTTTTGCATGAGTTATTGGTTTTCCTGATGCAGTAATGAAACCTCATTGTTTCCAGTTTGTCCTGCTGCATGGCAAACAGAAAATGCATATTGAGAGTCAGTGTAAATATTTACACTTTTACCTTCAGCTAGAAGAGGCTTGCTTCAGTACCACTAATTTTGCACCCTGAGCTCCAAGATTACTAGGTAATGAGCCATACCACAGTGTCTCAAATTCTGTGACAACTGCATCACCAGTACATCTGATTCCATTACATAAATATGATGAACCATCTGTGAATAATACCAAGTCTGGATTTTCGAGTGGAGTGTCAATAAATCCATCCTACGCATATCCACAAGATCTACTACCTCAACACATTCATGTGATGGTTCACCATTCTTTGGCAAATCTGGAAAAAGATTAGCTGGGTTGAGTATGCTAAAGAATATCCTAATAGTTTAACTAACTAGATATATAACTAAGATGATCTCTAACTAAGAGGGGCTGAAGAGGGGTTCTCACAGTTCAGATTCAGAAATGCTCCAAGCTGCTCACAGATATAACAGGAACAAGTATAAAGCAGCCAGTTAATGCAAAACAGACTCCAGGAAGTAAGGTAGATTAACCTGTTGTCCACCAACAGTTAACCCAGTTCTATCCTCAACCTAGGTCACAATGTTTTCCTTGCAAAATCCCCTTCTCTGTGGTATACCACATTGGCAGCTCTTTGAGTATATGACAAAACCTGGACCACACAGCCAACATTCCTCCTTTCCTTCAGCTTGGTCAAATTCCCTCTCCTCTTTTCAAAATCCAAGCTTCATTCCATTATGGAACCCTCAAGTTTTTAGACACATCCTGGGTGCTACTGTTTAATCTCCCCATTACAATAGTCAAACTTCTAAAGGATTGAAGGATTTTATTTACCCTTTAAATACTGTTGAAGAGCATTTTAAAATATTCATGTTGAGTTTACCTTATGTATGATGGCTTTAAAGTTACCTTAAAGTTTATAGTACTCTAGAATAGATTGATATTAGATTGTCTCTAAATACTAAACATTATTTTTCCTACTCCCAACAAAAGTCATAGCACCATTTCCCAAAGTACAGTGTTTAATTATCAAATCAATGGTTAATTTACAGATAATTAACTTTCAAAAATAATGAGAACTAATATTTCTTATGGAAAAATTGCCCAGGGTCACACAGTTGGAAAATGTCTGAGGCCAGATTTGAACCTAGGACCTTCCATCTCTAGGCCTGACTCTCAATCCACTGAGCTACTCAGCTGCCCCCTTGAGCTGGCTTTTTAAAGCAGTTTTCTCATTTCCTGTCACTCCCTCACTTTAAGGGAACCAATTCTAGTATTTCAATTTGCCTAGCACTGCCCAATGTGGGGGGGAGCAGTGGTCTTTGGAGGTGTGAGCTTACTCTAGTAAGTGACTTGGGAACTTTCTTGCTTAGTGTTAAGTAGGGATACTTTAAGTCCTTGATTTGTTTAGCTAAAAATGGACAAGGGGAGAGTTAATCCTATCTTCACAGTATGTATGTATCTATCTATGTATATATATATATATATAGGACATATATATACATATTTAGTATTAAGAGGTGTACATTCCTTATGAATATAAATAGATATGAAAAGGAATTTATACATTATTCCCTATTAGCTATGAGCTGTACTAAGTTAATAGAATATACATCTAAACCAGTGGGATAATCTTGGACCTTCCAAGAACTTATATTCTTATAAGAGTTGGTACAAGAGACAAATTCTATAGAAAAAAAAAAGTAAAGAGTAATAAATCCAATCATAATTCCTTTAATAGCTAGCAAAATTACTAACATTTTAAATGCTTAAATATATCTCACTTTATCTTCACAACCTCAGCCTTAGATATAATTATTCTCACTTTTTAAAATGAAGAAACTTGGCAGATAGTGAGTCACTGATTTGTCCAAAGGGACATAGTATGTATTTGAGGCAGGATTTGAAATTATGTCCCACTTCTCTATCCACTATGCTGCCAGGAGCCCCTCAGAAAAATAAGGGCCTCCATCAGGGTCCATTGAGTCAATGTAGATGGTGAAGTCTTACATCGATCCCTATTTTCTGAAAATCAGGCCAGACGATGGATGGATACCCAATCAGACCCCTCTGTGTGACTCTCTTCTGAACAACACTTTTTTATTTTTGAAATTATTATAATCTATATTTTTAGGATAGCCTCAAGTTTTATAGTATATAAATATAGATATAAAATCCTTTTATAGAAATTCATTCATAGAAATCTCTTTATAGAATTCCCCTTAATACTCTATAATAAATCAGTATTTAATGAGTTAATAGTTCATACCCTCAAAAATAGCAGAAGCTGCTTTAATCTTTTCCCCTCTCTCTGTCTAAAAGTTTGAAGAACACAGAATGAATAAACCAAAATATTCTCACATTTCCCCCACTTTCCCACATTAGATTTGTACCCCCGGAATTTAAGTCTTCTCACACCTAACTCTACCTTTTGAAATATGTTGAAGGTTCTTTTTATAAAAATAAAACTTAGATAAAGTAGAGTTTTGGTACCCTTGAACTAAATATAATCTATATTGTAGAAATACGTTTTGTGTGCCAATTCTCATGTAACTAGGTAAAACCTTGAATTCTTCTATGTTTTGATTTTGAAATGTAAATTTTCCCAGGATTTATGTGTCTGTGAGAGAAAAGTATAAAAATAAAAATTTCACAGGAAGTTCTTAGAACGGCTTCTGGAAATCCATTGTTTCTTTGACTCTCTTCTTTCTCACTGAAACCGTACCCCTTTCCAGACCTCTGGAGCTGCTGGATTCCAGCACTGTACCATTTAATTGACCATAGAATGAATTTCACAAGAATAGTAATGTTGAGTATTATTATGTAGAACCACCATTTTAAAGGTGTGTAGAATGGGGAGTGGAGTATAAAAGTAGCTAGAAAGTAGTGCAGGGACTAAGAAAGAAAAAATAAAACAACTGAGTAAAATGTCCATAAATCAGAGGCCAAGGATGGCAGCAAAGGCAGAGAGGGTTTAAGAAGTGGATTTAAGGGTTTAAGGTGTGCATGTATGTGTGTGTATTTCCCTTGACTCTATGATCTCCAGAGGTAAAAATAATAATAAAATAAAGGTCCTGGGAATTTATAGCTATATATCTATTTAATCAAATATGATCATGTATACATGTATGTGCATTAACATGCACATGTGTATAGGATGAGTATATACATGCATGACCAGAAATAATCAAAAGAGAATGACAGAGGGACAGTGGTTCAATGGATAGAAAGCCAGGTCAAGAAATGGGAAGTCCTGTGTTCAGATCTGGTCTCAGATACTTCTTAGCTGTGTGACCTTGAACAAGTCACTTAATCCTAATTCCCTTTCTTCTGTCTTGGAACTGATACTTAGTTTCAATTCTGAGAAAAAAGGTAAGATTTTATAGAAAGGGACATGAATAGAGACAGAAACAGAAATAGAAAGACAGGGACAGATGCAGAGAGACTGACAGATAAAATAGGAATATGTGAGATGTAGCTAGAATTAATTATTTCCTGACTCTTGTAATATAGAAAATGGCAGGGTGGAATTCCTGCAAGATACAGGGTCAAACCTCACCCAGAATTCCAGGGGAACCCCCCTGGAGAACTCTGGGTGAGGGGACAATTGGAAAGGAGTTAAACAGTTGATTCCTGGGGGTTGAGGTGAGCAGGTATCTCTGCTTGCTTTTCCCATTTTGGGGTTTGCCTCAGTGGCCACAGTGGCAAAAGCCATTGTGGTTTCTACTCAGGAGTTTGCCTGCTGAGTGGTATTAGACCTTCATTGCAATAGCATTCTCTTATTCATTTAGTTATTTAGATATTAGGAGTAATTACTATTAGTTTTGAGGGTAAGTTAGCTAAAGGTCTGCCACTCCCTCCTGTGAGGGAGGGGCAGTTTCTACCTAACAGATCAGGGCTTCCCAGTTTTATCCAAATCCTAGATACCCCTTCCCTGCCTTCCCTCCATTCTTTTATCAATATAAGCTTTATCTTTTAGTAGCTATGCCTGGGTATTATTTGGGCATACTTACAACTGCCATTAAACTTGGTTCCTCTCAGTTGCCAGCCAAAGAAGTCAGATCCTTCTCAGTCCTTAACATCAAGAGATCAAGCTTCCCCTTGGTCCCTCAATCAGATATGTGAAGAATATAAGTATATAAGTGGAGAAAGTGAACATCATTAGAGATTGGCTTTGCTGAGCCTTGTCAGAAGTCATTGCCCAGTTTCCATTTTTAACTGAAAACCAACTGCTGAGGGGGGAGGGGTTTCAGAGCAAGGAGTACCTTACCCCCTCCCTACTCACTCAAGCCTGTTTGTGGGGGAGAAGTGAGTCTCGCAGGCTCCTATTTCAGGAAAGTCCATCAGCTTCACAAACATCTCTTATTACAAACATAACACTCTCTAGGTCCATGGTAGCAAACCTGTCACATGTGGCCTGGAGGGGGCTGATTCCATCCCCTTCTCCACCCCACTTAATGACATTTTTTACTATACTCACCCCTCTGCCTATCAGCCCAACTGGAGTGCTTCCTCTCTCCTCTCTCTGGGATAAGGTGGAGTTCTCATACACAATGTGAGTGTTGCAGTTTGGGCACTCAGTCTCCAAAAGGTTTGCCATCATTTCTTTAGGGCAAGAAAGGATACTGGAAGTTGCCTTGCCTGGAGGGCAAGATAGACAATAAGACAAAAAGGAATGTATTTGTTACTTTGTAATGACCCCCTTTCTCTTCCCAGTACACCAGTACACACACACACACACACACACACACACACACACACACACACACACACACACATCATCTATCCTTCCACCAATAAGAAGAACTAAAGGAAGGAAAGTCAGTAAAAACATCACAGTCATAAAAAAATGAAAATTTAGAGCTACAAAAAGAGAACCAAGATAAAAAGTCTTAATGAACTCTGGTACATCACATTCAACTCATGGATTTGGGAAAGTGGCTTCATTTTTAGTCCAAAATCCTGAGAAAGAAACTGGAATCACTTCTCACCTTTTTGAATGTTAGTGTGTGCAGCAAGATCTTATTTACATCTTCAATGAACTTGGAGATATGAAAGGGAGCTAATACAAATATTGGGAGTAATGTATCAATTCAGATATATTTGTTTAGATTTCTTTTTCATTTTTAAAAATTGTACAACAAATCATATTATAGTGTGCTAGTTCTGAATCACTGAATTGTCCAAGACATTGAAATCTGCTACCATGTGGAAGCTATGAATTAGAAGTAGACATCAAATTATGGATTTTAATGTTTTGAAAAAACTCTTTCTTATAAATAAAATATTACCTTGTTAGTAATGGAGAAATGTTGAGAAGTGGACCTCATAGTAAGCATAATAAGAGGAAAGAATTTTTTAGCATGCCCCCCCTGAAGACCAACATTAATACTTTAACACATTTTGGATCAGACAATTCCTGACAAAGTTCAATTAGTTAACCTTCAAACTGGTGGGAAATATAGATGTTATTCTCAGTTTAACCACTTTGTCATTAACACAATGATAATTTCCATAGGCTTAAGAAACATAGTAATTTTCCCAGAAAGCCAGTTTATGGCTATATATAGAAATATGTATCTCTTTATCTTTGTATATAAAAAATATATCAGAGACATGTTTGCATGAATACACATTAAAAATAATATATATATATATATATATCCATTACACTTTTAATGGATATACATATAAGTATGCATATGTACATGTTATACATACATAATCTCAAGTAATCCATGGTTTCTTCCACTAAAACTCATGTGATCCTGTATGTTCTCTCTCTCTATATATATATTTATATATCTATATATATGTATACATATATTGCACACAAGTGCATATGCATAGTATATCAGTGTAAGATACATTTCTACATCAGAATTTTCAACTATTTCATATGAACAGGTTATATTTGTATGGATATTACACATAATTATATTTCAAATGGCCCTTTTATGTAGAGTGATATATGTCTGTTAACATTAGTTTGAGCTGTTATGATGATAATAACAGATAGTTTGGAGAAGCAGATAAATGTGTCAGGGCCAAATAGAGCTTTAAGTCAAGAGCCAGAGATTGACAGGCTACAGTGAGGAAAGGAGGGGGTTAAACACTCCTGGCTCTCAAACCCCTCCTCCTCTAACTGCTTCTGCTTCAGTTGGTAATGAACATTCTTCATTACCAACTGAAGCAGAAGATTAATAAGATTCTTCTGGTAAGTTTCAGTTATGGCTGAAACCCCAATTGATGTTCCTTTTCTTAAATTTATATTCCTCACAGGTTAGTATGATGTGTATATAGCAGCTAACTATCTAACTGTTGAAGGACAGAGAAGATCTTCTTAAACTGGCAGCCAACAGGATTCAATCTAGAAGTTCAGACTGAGTAGTGATTATCTTTCCCAAATAATTATCAGGCACAGATTTGAAGATAAAAAGTTATATTAGGAATTAACAAGGAAAATTAGAGAAGTTAATGAAGGTTTTAGGATAAAGGAAAGGTGACCCTGAACTATTAAATTGATGCCCCCTTCCCCCTCCTCCCTGGAGGGGATGAAGCACTTAACTAAAACTGGCTCTCTTGCTATTGATAAATATCTTACTCTCTAATCACTAAGTAATTATATAATTATATTAATGAAGAACAGTAATAACAAACAGGCTAACCCTATCAGTAGAAACCACTGGCTTAAGCTACAATGGCCACCTCAGGAGAAACCCCAAGTCAGGAGTAGCAAGCAAAGTGTCTGCTCACATCCACACCCACCAAAAAACTGTCTCCAACCCTTCTCAACTGCCCCCTCACCCAAAGTTCTCCAGGGGGGTCCCCTGGAATTCTGGGTGAGGCTATCCCTGTACCTTTGCAGGGATTCCATGCTTTGCATCTGTACACAACAGAGCTAATATAGAGGTGGAAAATTTGATATTAGATTAAAACATATTTTTGGAAAAGACAGTTAAAGGATAGTATTTCCAAAAGCAAAACCTATATTTTATCCATTTTATCCAAATAATTGAGGTTTAAATTTATTTCTAAAAGCTGCTTAAATTCTGACTATGCCAGAATTTAATATTATTCTGTCTGTAATCTTAGGAAACCCTGAAAATGTTTTGGAAACAACATGATTTAGGATTATCTGGGGGCCAAATAAAATTCATAGTTTAAAGGAACACATGTTCTTAAATATATTCAATATATTAAAATGTACTTCTTAATTTCCACTAGTGGAATAACAATGTTTGAGGTGGAGGTATTAAAATTTCTCTTCAAAACTTTTGCCATTTTCTAAAGCCCATATGATCAGAAAATAAGTATAATACTAAATTGTCAGTCACATTTGAAAAATAAATTTTCAAAGGAATTTATACAGTAGTGAAGTTTATATAAAGAAAACAGAGGGGGAAACCATATTGTTTATTTTATTTCAAAATTATAATATTCAATTTTTATCATCTTACAAATTGTGAAATTCCTAAGTTTAGTAATATTATGCCTTTTTAATTGCAATTAATTCCCTGTCTAACCCAGTACTATTCATTCATCTTTTAGTTCAGAAATTCTGATTGAGATGTGAATGTGTTCTATTTTTGATTGTGCACCATTACACAGTGCACAATTTGCATCTTATCTAAAGAGATACAAGGCCTCCTTTTTCACTAAAAACCTATCTAATTCACTTTCACTTTTGTTTTCTTTCAAATCTTGCTGCTTTCTAGTTGAGAAACAAAAAAGTAAGAAAGCTACAAAGGCATGTCTAGGAATGGGCAAATATTTTGTAGGGTTATAAGCAGAGAAGAATAATTAATTGGGTGAATAAAATATATCATACCTTAAGTACATCAAGAAGTTATTAAGTTAGTCAAGTAACTGGGAAAAACATCAAAATGATTCAGTTGGTTACTGATCCAATATTAACTTTCAGCAAATCAAAGAACTATTATTAACAATTAATCTTTTGAAATTTTCCCCTGTATTACACTCCTATCCACCAAATTGGATATAATAGCTTGTGAGAAGCAAAACTCATTCAGAGGAGAATAAGCTAAAAGATTTTTACACTATTTGCTATCTCTGTTTGCTCAGATAATTTCTTGCCTTCATTCACATAGGCAGTTGGGATGAGACTGCATTTTTGATAATTGTACACAAAATAAATGCAATATCCACAATTTGAATGGCTTTAATTGTCAACCTGTTTTTCAAAATAAGGTTTGGGTAAGCTCATATTCAAATGAATGATTAGTGTATTAAAATGCTTTCTGGTAGTATTTGAATCCATATAAACAGAATGTTGTCAAAGCCTAATAAGTCACCAAGTTAAAAACTGAGTTAGTCAGATTTTTCTAGAATATAATTGAAAAGCAATCATGCTTAATTTCTTTTCTTTTTTTATTTTGAAGAGTTTTTTTTTATTTTGTCATGAACAATGAAGAATACTCAAACTTTTTATTTTCCCATAGGAAAAATTGAATTCCATCTGCCATTTTGGATTTGTTCTTATCAGGAAAGATAAAGTTTGAAATTATACATAGAGCTCAAGATCGTTAGTTGGAGAAAATTCTCATAGCAACTGAAAAACTTTGAAAGATTATTACTCAGGGGACAGCTGGGTAGCTCAGTGGAGTGAGAGTCAAGCCGAGAGACAGGAGGCCCTAGGTTCAAACCAGGCCTCAGCCACTTCCCAGCTGTGTGACCCTGGGCAAGTCACTTGACCCCCATTGCCCACCCTTACCAATCTTCCACCTATGAGACAATACACTGAAGTACAAGGGTTAAAAAAAAAAGATTATTACTCATTTTCCAATGTGCTTTGTAATATGAAAACAAAGATTCTCAACATTACATGTGACCCAAGCAATATAAATTAAGTGTAAAATGAATCTAAAATAGTGAGCATAAGATCCAGTGGTTGGTACATAATTATTTTGTTTATGAATCTTTATTTTTCATCTTCCTTTTGTAATGAAGTAATTTAGGGAATAGAATAGGAATTTATAATAAGTAAGAAGTATAGGAGCTTGGTAGACAGCTTTAAGCATTCTGTATTAGAATGCAGCTAGGGGAGGAGTAAAATGATCACTGATGGTGTGAGGGGACTTTGGAGCAGAGGTCCAGCCAGCAGTGATTTCATGAGCTTGGGATCTTTGGGATTGGAAAAGCTTGAAAAAAACATCTCTCAAGAAAACCCTTGTTAGTGGATAGTGTCTGTTGGTATCTTTTGTATTGTTATTCCTGTTATCCAGAAGTCATCAAAGAAGCAACCTGGATCAGTTGTGAGAATCCCAATACCCAGCTCTCTCCCTTTAGTCTTCAGTCAAGGTTGTCAGCCTGACTGAAGTTAGGTCGACAGAGAAATTCCCTCTTAGAACTCCATTTCTTGACAGTTAAATATTCCTAGTTACAGATATACCTCTCCCACTCTCCTTACCATTTTAATACATTAAAATGTTTATTTTCCTTTCTGTTTGTTTCCTCTTACCTCAAAGAACCCATAGTGTGTGAAGAGTTAATCTTTGTGTTATTGCCTGGTTTGTGACAGAGAACAGTAGTCTCAACTGTCATTCCTTTAGTGAAGGGTTATCAGATTTACTCTGCCTCTGTCACACTATCCTTCTTTGTGAATTTAATCTGTAAGTGGCAGTTGCCCAAAATGCCTACTGGTTTCTCATAGATTAACTTATGTTTATATATTCTTATAAAACTTTCTATGGAAATCTCAGAAACCTATATGAATTTTTTACTTTTATGTCCAAGTCATTATGATTTTATTATTTTTTCAAAATATATTTTGTTTCTTGAATTATATATTCCCCAATTACAAACAAAAACTTAGAATTTATTTTAAAGAAAATCTGACCTAAACTTCTGGGTTAAGATGGTGGCAGAGTAAAAAACAGCTGCTTTACATCTCCTAACCCAAACATATAGGACTCCTCAAGAGGACATAAAAACAAATACAGACGAAGGAAGGGACCCCACAACAGACACAGCTTTGAAGGTATGTGGGATTGGGGCATTTCCATGCTATAAGGGGGTGAAACAACTCTCACTAAAAGGCAAGCTGAGCAAACCCCTCCAACACACACCAATTACAAGGCCAAAGCCAGCACACAAGAGTTAGAGCATGTTTGGGGCATCCATTAAGACCATGGCAGCTACCTGGGATCACTAGGGCCTTCTCCTGAGAGCAAGAAGACATAAGACTCCAAGAGGCTAAAGAACACATGGACTTGGAACACAGACCTTGAACTCAGGCACAGACACAGGTGTGGACGAGGTTCCTGAGCTCAGGTGTGGACCTTGGGAGGGGAAACAGTGCAAAGGGGTACATGACTGTGGAAGCAGAACCCTTAGTATGTTAAAGGAGCTTTGGGCAGAGGAACAAGCAAGGAGACCACCAGGAGGCTTGACCCTGAGAAAAACTAGACCTGAGACCTCAGGAGCCTAAAGAGCACAGGCAGAAACTGGACATGAGAATAAACCTAAAAGGGCACCCTGCTAACAATGGCAAGCCAGTAGCATGAACCACAAAAGAGAAAGATGAACAAGAAGAAATTTTTAACAATTGACAACTTTTACACAATAAAACTCCAGAAAACAGAGCAAACAGCAGAGGAGAACAAACACGTAATCATATCCAAACCTTCCCCAAAAATGCAAATTGGTCACAAGCTTTTGAAGAGTTCAAATCTGAGACCAAGAGAAATATGTAAGAGATTTGGTGAAAGAAGTGGGAAATAGGTCAAAAGGAAATTAACAGGTTAAAAGAGAGAAACTCCCAGTTGGAAACCAAAATTAAACAGATGGAAAACAGAATGGACCAAATTGAAAAGGAAAATCATAAGATTATAAGAGAAAAACAGTATCTATAGACCAGAAATGGGCAAGTACAAGCCAATGATCTATGAAGACAGCAAGAACAAATAAAGAAAAGTCAAAGGAGTGATAAAATAGAAGGAAACATAAAATATCTCACTGAGAAACTGACAGATCAAGAAAACAGGACTAGAAGAGACAATTTGAGAATCTTTGATCTTCCTGAAAAAGCAGAAATTAATATAAATTTGGACTCCATACTAAAGGAAATTATTCAGCAAAATTGCCCTGAAGTTCTACAACAAGAGGGTAATATAGACATTTAAAGGATCCATAGATATAGATATAGAACTCTATCCAACCCTACTAAGAAAGTCATAAGGGATAAACCAAAGGGAGCAGGGGAGAGGGGAGGTCAAAAAAGGGAGAGGAAGAGAAGATGGAGGGAATCCATTAGGCCTTAAAAATAAAAAGAGGAGAATAATAAGGGAGGGGGTTGAAAGGGAATCAAGGGAGGGGACAAGGGTTACTGGTTTAAAACAAATCACTGGTTTAAAAGGAAATAGTGTAAGAAGAAGGAGTAGAAGTAGGAGAGGATACCAAAATATTGGGGAATACACAACTGATAACTGTAATTCTGAATGTGAATGGTATGTACTCTCCCATAAAATGGAAGCAAAGAGCATAGTGGATTAGAAACCAAAATCCTTCCACATTGTCTACAAGAAACACATATGAGACCGGTAGACATACACAGCTTTAAGGTAAAGGAGTGGAGCAAAATGTTTTGGGCTTCAAATGAGAAAAAGAAGGCAGGAGTGGTGATCATGATTTCTGACAAAGCCAAAGTAAAAATAGAATTGGTTCAAGGAGATAGGGAAGGGAATTAATTCCTGATAAAAGGCAGTATAGACAATGCGGAAATAACAGTGCTCAACTTGTATGCACCAAATGGTATAGCATCCAAATTCCTAAAGGAGAAATTGGCAGAGCTCAAGAAGGAAATAGATAGTAAAACCATACTAGTGGGAGATCTAAATAGTACTCTTTCAAATTTAGATAAATCAAACCAAAAAATAAATGAGAAAGAGGTAAGAGAGGTGAATGAAGTACTAGAAAAATTAGATTTAATAGATGTGTGGAGAAAAATAAATAGGGACAAAAAGGAATACACCTTCTTTTCAGCTGTACATGGTACATTCATAAAGCTAGACAACGTAATAGGGCATAGAATCATTGCAAACAAAAGCAAAAGAGCTGAAATGATAAATGAACCTTCTCAGATCATAACACAATAAAAATAATAATTAGTAAGGGCACCTGGACAGGCAAATCAAAAACTAATAGGAAATTAAATAATATGATTCTCCAAAACCAGTTAGTTAAAGAAGAAATCATAGAAAAAATCAACAACTTCATTGAAGAGAATGACAATGATGAGAAATCGTACCAAACTCTGTGGGATGCAGCAAAGGCAGTACTTGGGAAAAATTATATCCTTGAGTGCATATATTAACAAATTAGGGAGGGCAGAGATTAATGAATTGGGCATGCAACTTAAAAAACTAGAAAGTGAACAAATTAAAATTCCCCAGAAGAAAACTAAATTAAAAAATACTAAAAATCAAGGGAGAAATTAATAAAATTGAAAGTAAAAGAACTATTGAATTAACCAATAATACTAGAAGCTGGTATTTTGAAAAAACAGATAAAATAGACAAAGTACTGGTCAATCTAATAAAAAAGGAAAGAAGAAAACCAAATTAACAGTATCAAAGATGAAAAGGGGACCTTACCTCTAATTAAGAAGAAATTAAGGCAATCATTAAAAACTATTTTGCCCAATTATATGGCAATAAGTATAGCAACCTAGGTGATATGGATGAATTTTTACAAAAATATAAATTTCCTAGATTAACAGCAGAAGAAATAGAATACCTAAATAATCCCATATCAGAAAAAGAAATTGAACAAGCCATCAAAGAACTCCCTAAGAAAAAATCGCCAGGGCCTGATGGATTCACAAGTGAATTCTATCAGACATTCAAAGAGCAACTAATCCCAATACTATACAAATTGTTTGATATAATAAGCAAAGAAGAAGTCCTACCAAATTCCTTTTCTGACACAAATATGTTACTGATTCCAAAGCCAGGTAGATCAAAATCTTGAATAGAATACTAGCAAAAAGAATCCAGCAAGTGATCAAGGGGATTATTTACCATGATCAGGTGACATTTATACAGGAATGCAAGGATGGTTCAATATAAGGAAAACCATATATATATATATATATATATATATATATATATATATATATATAT
>NC_058132.1:435136429-435172059 GCF_016433145.1 Gracilinanus agilis
AAACCATCCATATAATTGACCATATCAACAAGCTAACAAACAAAAATTACATGATTATCTCAATAGATGCTGAAAAAGCCTTTGACAAAGTATAGCACCCATTCCTATTGAAAATACTGGAAAGCATAGGAATAGAAAGACCTTTCCTAAAAATAATAAACAGTATATATCTAAAACCATCAACAAGCATGATATGCTATGGGGATAAATTGCCTTCCCGGTAAGATCAGGCAAGAAACAAGGATGCCCACCATCACTTATATTATTTAACATTGTACTAGAAACACCAGCACTAGCAATTAGAGAAGAAAAAGGAATTAAAGGCATTAAAATAGATAAGGAGGAGACTAAGCTATCACTCTTTGCAGATGATATGATGGTATACTTAAAAAATCCTAGAGGATTAAAAAGCTTGTAGAAATTATCAACAAATTTAGCAAAGTTGCAGGATACAAAATAATCATCAGCATTTCTATATATTTCCAACACACCATAGCAGCAAGAGGTAGAAAGAGGAACACCATTTTAAATCATCCTAGACAATATAAAATATTTAGGAATCTATCTACCAAAACAAACACAGGAATTATACAAACACAACTACAAAACACTTTCCAAACAATTAAAACTAGATCTAAACAATTGGGAAAACATTGATTGCTCATGGATAGAATGAAATAACATAATAAAAATGACCATTCTACCCAAATTAATTTACTTATTTAGTGCCATACCTATCAAAATATCAAAAATCTTTTTTACTGAATTAGAAAAAAATATAATAAAAGTTCTTTTGGAAGAACAAAACAACAAGAATATCAAGGGAAATAAGGGAAAAAAGTGAAGGAAGAAAGGAAGGTGGCCCAACAGATATTAAAATATACTATAAAACTAGTACCAAATATTAAACTATACTATTAAACAGTGGTCATCAAATCAATATGGTACTGTCTAAGAGACAGAAGTGAGGATCAGTGGAATAGACTTAGGGTAAGTGACGTCAGAAAGGCAGTGTATGATAAACCCAAGGAGCCCAACTTTTCACATAAAAATCCACTCCTTGATAAAAGATGTTGGGAAGATTGGAAAACAATATGGGAGAGATTAGGTTAGGTCAGCATCTCACACCCTACAGCAAGATAAATTCAGAATTGTTGAATGACTTGAATATAAAGAAGGAAAGTATAAGAAAATTAGCTGAACATAGAATAGTATGCTGGTCACATCTATGGGAAAAGGGAAAAACTTAAAAGCAAGCAAAAGTTAGAAAAATTACAAAATGTAAAATAAATAATTTTGATTATATTAAATTAAAAAGGTTTTGTACAAATAAAAGCAATGCAACCAAAATCAGAAGGGAAACAACAAACTTGGAAGAAAACTTTATAACAAAAAACTCTAACAGAGGTCTAATTACTCAAACATACAAGGAGCTAAATCAATTGTATAAAAAATCAAGCCATTCCCCAATTTATAAATGGACAAAGGACAAGAATAGGCAATTTTCAGGTAAAGAAATCAAAACTATCAATAAGCATATGAGAAAGTGTTCTCAATCTCTAATAATTAGAGAAATGCAAATTAAAACAACTCTGAGGTATCACCTCACACCTAGCAGATTGGCTAAAATGACAGCAAAGGAGAGTAATGAATTTTGGAGGGGATATGGCAAAATTTGGAAATTAATCCATTGCTGGTGGAGTTGTGAACTGATCCAAACATTCTGGATGGCAATTTGGAACTATGCCCAAAGAGCTCTAAAGGACTGCCTGCCCTTCGATCCCACTGTAATGTTGCTAGGTTTGTACCCCAAAGAGATCATAAAAACTCTAACTAATTCCAGTAGGGAAAGTTCAATAACAAGTGAGGAAAATAATTAGAACAGAAAATTAAAATATTAATCAAACTCCTAGCTGGCTCACAAAGAAATATAGAGGTTAAAATTAGGAGCTTGACAAAAACAGGAGAGGGGTTTAACATATTTTTGTTGTAATTGAGAAAAAACAAGATGGAATGATAAGAAAGAGAGAGATTTAACTGCCTACCATAATACTACCTAAAAACTATGTAAATTTTCTTATATCAACCTATAAACTATCTAAAAACTAGTATTTGAGTGAATCTCACTTATAACTCTTCAGCCAGCTGACCAGGCTGAACCTATACTACATATTCTGTGTTCTATGTAATAAATAAATATATATGTCTGTGTATATATTCTAACTAACTCAATAAACAATGGTCAGCTGCCAACTCCCACACTCTCATTCAATCAGATTCTACAACAGGGAACTATCACAAATAACTGCCAGCAGCACCCTGCCCTCAGGAAACCTTAGAGCCCTGATGGCAAACCTATGATATGGGTGTCCGCATTGACACACACAGCCATTTTCTATGACACATGCAGCCACATTCAGAGAAGTATGTTATTAAAACTATGAATATCGCAAAATTATGTTTTTTTTCTCAAAGTGACACACCACCCAGGTTATGCTTGGCTTTTTGGCAAATTTTGACACATCAAACTCAAAAGGTTGCCCATCATTGCCTTAGAGTAGAAAACCCTTTTTCACACTTCCTCCTTGCCTTTATCTCTCACTCTCTAACTGTCATTCTTATAACACTTCCTCTCTGAGAAAAGTTTCTATTTCCTTTAACTGTGGGCTGGTCTCCATGGTAACAGAACCTCTTATCTTTGGGCTTGAGTTTCTGTCCACTGAGCAAACCAGTTCTTTCTCCAGTTAAGTTAGAACAAGGGATTAAGAATTATCTTTTACAGTAGGCACACTGGATAGGAGGAGTGGAGAGAGCTTGAGGCCACATCCCTCAGGGTGAAAAGGTGAGATACATGCCAAACTTTAGCTCAGCTAAGGCTTTGATTTTACTAGGGTTTGTTCTCTCCATAGCTCTGCTGAATGGAGTTAGGTTTTGCCATCTACATTTCCTCTCTTTTTATTCAAATTAAATAACCAAGGACAAGGTACAGCAGGGAGGGTTTCAAAAGTGGAGGGGCTAAAGCCTCAGGTGAGGTGTGAGATAGTGTCTGATTTTAGCTACCCCAGAGTCTTTGCAAACTGGGAAGTCTTTTAGGTGTTCCAGAGCCTTGATTGATGAAAGCCCCCGCTGTCCTCACAGTATCCCAACTGTTTTATTTAAATCAGACAAATGAGGTGAAATAGGTAAATATGCTTGATTTCAATTTTTGCTTTCTGAGATGGAGCATGGTATAGACATTTGGGTCCAGGTACCAGGGACCAGGAATATATACAGGAAAATTGACAAGGAAAGGAGTTGTGGAAAGGGAATGAAATAATCTGTTACACATGCAATGGCTGGGGCCCCTTGGAATAATTTCGGCTGGAGTTAAAACAAAGGGTGAGGAAGCCACTTATTAACATAAAATTGAGTAATTTTTTGCAGAAGTGGCTTAGTTAAAATTGATCAGTCCTGAGGAAGTTTTCTGCCTCCAGGAATTATTCTGCTTTATGAACTGATTTTTTGGCTTGTCCTCAAATCATGAATATTGTGGCTTGGGTCGTTGGGGTGGTCATTTGTGTTCTCCATAATTCATCATTCCTGAGGGTCCTTTGTTGTTTCTGTCTGCTGCTTCTGACTTTTTGGGCTGGGAGTAGATCCTGTGTAAATAAAAGCAGAACCTCCATCCCCATATTATAATTCTATAATTTGCTGTTGTTGTTGTTGAAAGGTTTCTCCAATTTCATGTTCAGTGATTATCCCAATGAATTAATTTACAAGAGATTCGTTGTGACTGTAAATGAAACAAAAACTTGGGATTGGGGGGCAGTTTTTTAAATAATGGAACATATTTGATTGCTATACACCTTCAGATTTCAGGGGCTTCAATTATTAATTCAGTTTGCTTTGATTATAGCAATTTGATTTGAAAGGGAAAAAAAGCAGAGAAAGGTTATAACACTTCAGGTAAGAGTCAGGGTTATTAATGAATCATGCAGTAACAATTAAACTTCAGAGTACCTTGTCTTTTCTCTTGAGTGATGGATACAGTTTAATGATCTGTCAGACAACTACACCTGATTTCAAAATTCAAAAAATTATATTAGTTGCAATCCAAAAATCTTTTACCTTAAACAGCAAATCTTACCAATTGCAGTTTGGAACTGAAATTTTTCCAAGACTTACATGCACATTGAAAATATTTGATTTCATAAGTCCTAATAACCAATTTTTCTTTCCAATAATTTTCCAGTTTTTTTCTGAATTTCAATAGTCACTGAAAATACTTACATTATTTGGCAATTCTTCCCAATTTGTAGAGAAAAAAGGTTAATAATTTTCCTGGGAGTTAAATTTCCTCTAACATTATCTTGATTAATGATGGCTGGTATAACAAGAACTGGAGGGTGGGTCACTAGGTTCTCTGATGGTTTCTAACTACCTTACAAGTTTGCAAAGAAAATATCTATTCTTTAACTTTTACTTTACTACAGATCAATCTGGACCAACATTATCCTCATACATGATATAATGCCTTTTATACATTGTCATAATCCATTTGTCTTAACTTTGAATTTATAGTACAAATCATATAGCATTGCAAGTAAGCAAGCTTAAATTTTGAAAAAAATATTTTAAACATAGGTTTATATTTAAATGTTTTCAGTTTTTGTAGAATCATGCTTGAACAAAGTACATGCTTTGGTAACACTCAATATATAAATGTTTTTTTCAAAAATCCAATACTTGTGGTATGTTAATCGGAGAGTAATCAGAGTATCAGAGGTCTAAAGTCATAGTTTGAATATTTTTAATATGCCTTTATTTGTTTAAAAATTTGGAAATGCTTACTATAAAATTTGCATTTGGTGTAAAGATACATTCTAGATTTTTCCCATAATTTTTTATAATCTTACATTTCTGATATCTCCATATAGGTGTTTATGTTTTTTATTCAATTGTCCACATTCAATTTATTTTTTTTTTACTTCTGGCTTTGGTTTCAGTATTATTTTCCATAGCAGATCAAAATTTAATGAAGCTGTTAATTAGCACTGTAGGTTTTAAATTTCTGTTTTCTATGAGGAAGGTGTTAATAAGCTTGTAGGAAGTTCTAAATCCTTTGCAATGTTATCTAAAAAGTATCCTTCTTGTGATTTTTCTTGGTTTTATGTCTTATTAGTTATATATTGCTTTGGAAATGAGTAAAAATATTCTTTTATTACTAGCAACTTTGTTTCTCTGTTCCCTCTTTTTCTTGCAACTTAGATTACTATACTTTTAAAATTTGCGTGTTTTAACCATGATATTAAATTACTCTCAATGGGTATTAATTTAAAAGTTCAGAACTTTCAAAAAGATACCTAAAATTTTTTAGATAATTGATTAAATTCCATCAATAATATTCTGATCTAGGAATTCTGGGAAGATGGCAGCTTAGATGCAGCAAAACTCCAGACCTCTGAAAGTACTTCCATACTGATAAAAAACAAAGTGCTTTGTGGGGACAGAAAACCAAATCTAAAAAAAGGTCAGAGCTGGGGCAATCTCCTGCTGGACTCGGCTCTAGAGATACATAAAAAAAAGCTTGAATTGTTGAACTGTGGAAAGGGAAAGGAAGAAGGAAGATCCCAGGACCCCTTACCCACCTGCAGTGGTTCCTAGAATCTCTGGGCAGGCAAGAGCACTAGTCAAGAGAGAGTACCTTGCTGGCACAACTGTGCCAGGCACAGGGCATTGAACACAGATGGCAGGGAGTGTAATGCAAGGTGGCAGCAAAAAACCCTTTTTTTGCAAACCAACTGTAACAGTTTGTCAGTTAGAAAGGTTTAGAATGTTGAACCAGTTTGGGGGCTGGGCTCACTGGAAAACCATTAGAGCTAGCCTATAAATAGCACTGAAGTTCCAAATGAAAGGCCTTTTGCCTTTAGGGTATTTTGGGACCTGGTCTGTTCTTTCTAGACCTCTCCCTGACCTCTCCATTACATCCTCTATTTTCCCTGGATTTCCCCATTGGGCCCTGGGAAGAAGGGTGGTTTGGTGGTTAGACATCATAGTTTTAGCTTCTGTAGGCAGGAATGACAAACTAAATCAAGCCATCCCCTTATTTTGTGATCTGATAAAATATTTTTACTTCAGGGCAGTGAAACCTTCCCTGACTGAGAGAGCAGATCTCTCTCAGTCTGACCCTCTCCTGTGTCCCTTCTCCCAGCACCAGCTTTCTCCCTAGCAACAGTTACAATACCCTCAAACCCCTTTTCTCTATGCTTACCCCTGACATCAATAAATCCCCTTTGATATCTACACAAAGCCTCTGGTGAATCATTATACTTGATATTAGGGCAAAGGCTGAAGAGGGAAGGAATAACTTTACTTTTATTTTTTGAGGGCAAACCTGGGCATCCATTTTGGGCAGGAAGTAGCCAGGAGAGACTTCTTGTAGATTTCAGTTTCACTGGCAGGGAGGAGCCTCTTGTCTCCTCCCTCAAGGGATCTTAGAAATTGTCAACAAAAACCTTTCAGCCAGACTCATATTACTTTTGGGTGACACAATTCTTCTTGTATCACAGAGATAGCCTCCCTGCCTGAAGGATCCAGACTATTTCCTCCCAGTACCCTCAAGTACCTATCCTCTGTCTCTAGCCTCAGTGACTAGCCTGTTTGAGCAGCCCTTCCCATACTCTCTGTTCATCCCTTACAATATTCCCCCACTCATGCCTTAACTCAGCTATCCCCATATATATCCCCATTTATTCCTCCCCACATATCAACATTGCCTTTTATTCCATTACATTTCTGGAGAGCAAAGTTAGTGAACAACCTATAATCTAATGATCAAGTCAAAATTATGTTAGCTAGAGTAATATTTATCCTATCTAGCATTTCAATGATTACCTGGTCTCTAATGCAAGGTGTCATAGATTTATGGTTTATAAAAGTCCCTAACTTTATTCAACTACTCCTGGACATCTATGGCTACTACAAATGGTGTGTTCTAACCCTAGCTGGGTGCATTTGCTTCATCCCAATAGCTATAGCTACAATCTTGACAATCTGACAATACCTTTTGGTCTCAAAAAATGTTTTCATTCACTTGTGGCAATGGTTCGGCTCAAATACAACACCAAAAAAAAATATACTGAATCTGGGAAACTTGTAGACAATATCAGGCTGATATTTCAAGTGCTAAAATAGATAAGGGAAGGAAAGGAACTGGAAAAACACACGATTCTCCAGTTGGAGATTGTGGAGTCCAAGTATCTAGGCAATAATACCACCACTAACAAAACAACAGCTAATGACAACCAACCTTTATCTAAGCCATCTGCAGAATCCACAGTTAAAATTTTGCCAATCATAGATAGAACAATAATACAACCTGGGGAAGGGGTGTTGCATGTAAAAACGTGCAAAGCTTTCACCCCAAGTGACAAGGAGGTGCTGAAAAGATGTTTTCCAAAATTCTTCCAGCATCCTTTCAAGAGCATTAAAGAATTAAAAAGAGTCTTTATACTGTTCAATCTGAGCTTTAATTACATGGAATTTCTTTTAAGGGAATTTTACTCTCCCTCAGAAAAGGAAAAATTCCTAGCTGAAACTTGATCAAACCCCAATTTAATGGATTGGCCATTGGTCCACCAGGACTTAGATTTTACACAATATCCGTAGATACCTAATGCAATGCAGGACTGATATGTTGGAAGCCATGCATACACATGCTAAGAGGCCAAATTCATGGCAAAAGTTCAAAAAAATGAAGCAGGGAGAAGAAGAACATCCCAGCAGCTTCCTTGATAAGGCAGCTGAAACCATATTAGACCTCCTTGATACAAATGCCCAAGAAACTATAGATCACATCCATAGGCAGTTTGTCAAAGGAACATCAATCTCCATTCAAAATTATTTCAGACAGAACTGTGGAGGATATAAGACAGCATGCTTCCTACTTTCATAATTCAAAGCAAAAGGAAGCAAGGGCAGCAAGGCAATCAGACTCAGACAAGGACAAAATCATTGCTGACCTTAGAAAACAGCTCAAACAGGTGAAAAAGGAAAAGGAATTAGAAGAAATAAAAAAATTTTGCCCTTCAAGCTATTAGGGGCCATAGTCAATCCAGGCAACCTACAAATAACATCCCAAGACCAAAATCCTTTTCCCCTCACTATTACCTTTGTAATAGAATAGGCCTTGTGAAATTTTTAAAATTTAAACAGCAAATTGACTTTAGTAGAAATGACAACTCTAGCCATAGAGACAGAGGTACAAGAAGGACCTATTACAACTCAAAATGGTCCAAAAATAATGAGGCAAAGAGAAATGAGGAAAATAAGCATGATGATCCATGCTGTAGCTATTCATGCAAGAAATATAGTAAGTCTCCATCCCTCGAAGAAATGGAGAGATATTTGCAAATGGGAAGCAGGCCAAAGTCAATATGAAATGAGGTTCCTAAATAAAAAAGGTCTAATGATTGTAATTTTGGTGTGAGGATATGTCGTCTGAGTGGGGAAAATAATACTGAAAGACTGGGCACAACAGAACAAATGTCTCAAGCAAGCTGCACAGAATACTAAGACATATCTGTGGCAGATGATCAACAATGGGAGGACATAATGCAGATGCGTAGAGAAATGTATGGGAATAGTGAGGATGACTACAAAAGGGGTCAGCTTTCTCATTCCGCCACAAAAGGATTGGATGAGAAGCATTGGGACCATCCAAGCATTTGCAACAGCTTGCATCAAGAAGCTTTGCAACCTTGGTTAAAGTCATCAAAACCTTAAACTCCACTCTTTATTCCAAGTCTAAAACAACTGGGAAGCTTGGATAAAGAACAATGTGGCAAGGATTTACAATGTATACAGAAAGGAATATCATTGGTAACCTTGGAGGAATTAGATCTCAAAGTCCAAACCAATTCACTTGTTTTAGGCACAATGTCTCAGAATGAGGTTAGAGAGCAATCAAATCAGAATGTTGGCAAAGGCTTGTCTTTAAAAGTGCAGCCCGCTAAGTTACAGCTGCTTAGGAAATTCTACACCTACCTTTCCCAACCCCTTAGCTGAAGAATTCAAACCAGAAGCTTGGAGAAGGGAGAGGGAGCAGTTGTCATCTCCAGGAGCCAGTGAGCTTGCTAATAATAACATGAGTGAAATTTGCTCAATATTTGGAGACACAAACCATCTGACTCCAGCCGCCACAGACTTCAGAGAGGGAAATGGGAAAAGAGACAAAATGGAGTAAGCTAATGTTACATAAAGAAGCTCATGGTGGAGTGGGGAAGAAGACCAATACACTGGAAGGGTAAAGAGGTTGGAAACAAGAAATCTTTAACTCTTACATCCATTGAAATTGACTCAAAAAGGGAAGAACAATCAGACCCATTGGGTCAGAGAATTGATTTGTGCTCTACAGAGAATTAAAAGGGTAACAAATAGACTGTTGGAGAGGGAAGCAATACTAGGGAGCAAGAGTGTGGGGTTTATATCAAAAAGAACATAAAGAAAAGTAAGAGGGGAATAAAAATGAAGGCAAGAGAAGGGAAGTAAAATAAGGGAGGGGATTGGGGGACTGATTAAAAACAAAACACTGGTGTAGAAGGAAATAGTGAAAGAAGAAAGGGCAGGACAAGGATAGGGAATCGAAATGTTGGGGAATACACAAATGATAATCATAACTCTGAATGTGAATGGGATGAACTCACCAATCAAATGAAAGCAAATAGAAGAGTGTTTTAGAAACCAGAATCCTACTGTATGTTGTCTGCAAGAATCACACATGAGGCAGGTAGACACACACAGGGTAAAGGTAAAAGGCTTGAGCAAAATCTATTGGGAATGAACTGAGAAAAAGAAAGCAGGAGTTGCAATAATGATATCTGACAAAGCCAAAGTAAAAAAAAAATCTAGTTAAAAGAGATAGGAAAGGTAATTACATCCTGATAATAGGTAATATAGACAATGAGGAAATATTAGTACTCAACATGTATGCACCAAATGGTATAGAATCGACATTTCTGAAGAGAAAATTGGTGGAGCTCAAGGAGGAAATAAATAATAAAAATAAAAATACTAGTGTGAGACCTGAACCTTCTTCTATCAGATCCAGATGAATCAAACCAAAAAATAAATGAGAAAGAGGTAACATGTGAATGGAATCTTAGAAAAATTAGACTTAACAGATATGTGGAGAAAAATAAATAGGGACAAAAAGGAATACACCTTTTCAGCAGCATATGGTATATTCACAAAGACTGACCATGTCCTAGGGCAAAAAAACATGACAAACAAATGCAAAAAAGCAGAAATAATAAATGCAAACATTTCACATTATAATACAATAAAAATAAAAATTATCAAGGGTTCATGGAGAGGCAAACCAAAAATTAATTGGAAATTAAATAATATGATTCTCCAACATTGGTTAGTTAAAGAACAAATCACGGAAACAATCAATAATTTCATTGAAGAGAATGACAATGAGAGACACCATACCAAAACCTTATGTGATCCAACGAAAGCAATACTCAGGGGCAAATTTATATCCTTGAGTGCATATATTAACAAATTAGTCAATGAATTGAGCATACAAATCAAAAAAACTAGAAAACAAACAAATTAAAAATCCTTAGATTAAAACTAAATTAGAAATCCTAAAAATTAAAGGAGAAATTAATAAAATTGAAAAGAACTACTGAATTAATAAATAAGACTAGAAGCTGATATTTTGAAAAAAAAACAAATGAAATAGATAAAATACTGGTTAATCTAACAAAAAAGAAAAGAATAAAACCAAATTTTTATAATAGGAACAAATATGAAAAGAGAGATCTCACTTCTAATGAAGAGGAAATTAAAGTAATCTTTAATAACTATTTTGCCCAATTATACCACTATGAATATGACAATCTAGGTGATATGGATGAATATTTACAAAAAAACAAATTGCCTAGATTAACAGAAGAAATAGAATACTTAAATAATCCCATATCAGAAAAAGAAATTGAACAAGCCATCAAAGAATTCCCTAAAAAAATCCCCAGGGCCTGATAGATTCACAAGTGGATTCTATCAAACATTCAAAGAACAACTAATCACAATACAATAAAACTATTTGACATAATAACCAAATAAGAAGTTCTACCAAATTCCTTTTATGACACAAATATGGTACTGATTACAAAGCCAGGCAGTCCAAAAACAGAGGAAGAAAACTACAGACCAATCTGCTTAATGAACATAGATGCAAAAATCTTAAATAGAATACTAGCAAAAAGACTCCAGCAAGTGATCACAAGGGTTATTCATTATGATCAGGTGTGATTTATACCAGGAATGTGAGGATGGTTCAACATTAGGAAAACCATGCATATCATTGGCCATATGAACAAGCAACCCAACAAAAATAACATGATTATCTCAATATATGCTGAAAAAGATTTTGACAAAACACAACACTCATTCCTATTGAAAAAACTAGAAAGTATAGGAATAGAAGGGCCTTTCCTAAAAACAATAAATAGTATATGCCTAAAAGCATCAGCAAGCATCAGATGCAAATGGGAAAAATTAGAGGTCTTCCCAATAAGATTAGGAATGAAACAAGGAACCCATTATAACCTCTATTTTTTAACCTTGTTCTAGAAACACTAATAATAACAATTAGAGAAGAAAATGAAATCAAAGGTATTAAAATGGATAATGAGGATACCAAGCTATCACTCTTTGCAGATGATATGATGGTCTACCTAAATAATTCTAGAGAATCAAATTGTGGTATCTATTGGTAATAGAATACTATTGTGCTCAAAGGAATGAAATGGAGGAATTCCATGTCAACTGGAATGACCTCCAGGAACAGATGCAAAGTGAAAGGAGCAGAACCAGGAGAACATTATACACAAAGTCTGGTCCACTGTGGTATAATCCAATATAATGGAATTCTCTCCTAGCAGCAATGCAATGATCCAGGAAAACTCTGAACAATGTATGAGAAAGAATACGATCCACATTCAGAGGAAGAACTCTGGGAGTAGAAACATAGAAGAAAAACAACTACTTGATCACATGGGTTAATGAGGATACAATTGGGGATATTGACTCTAAATGATCACCCTAGTGCAAATATCAATAATTTGGAAATAGGTCTTGATCAGTGATACATGTAAAACTCAGTGGAATTGAGCATCAGCTATGGGAGGGGTGGGGAGGTGGAAAGAACACTAATATTTTAACTGTGGAAAAATATTCTATGTTAATCAATTAAATCAAATTTTCCCAAAAACAAAAAATTCTGATCTATAGCTTATTGTATTTATATTGAATAAGATTATTAAATTCCATTTTTGTAATATACCCAATTCTTAATATATTTATTATCTTAAATTCCCCGTTTTTCTTTCCTAATGTTAATTATTTTTACTTGTTACTTAATAGTACCTATTTTAAGGTAACAATTTTACATTTCCATATGCCTATCCAAAATTTAGTTCTTACAAAATTCTTCTTCATATTATGTCAAATCTTTTAATAAGTTGATATTAAATTTTATATACTGTAAGACTTAAATTAATATCCAGCATGTGAAGTATTAATTTTATAATTTTATTAGTAATCACTGGAAGTAGAAGGAATAAAAAGGAAATAGAAGTAAAAAAAATATCCTAATTATCTAACAAAATTAAAAGCTCATAAGCAAGTTCTCCTGCCTCTTACCTCACCTCACCTCCACAGTACTATGAAAGAGAGAAAGAGGAGGGTCTAAACCAAACTCATATCCTCCCTACATCAGCACATAATGTGAGAAGGACAGTGGGGTGCTGGGAATTGTAGTTTTAGAGTTCAGATTCCAATTACACAATCCTCTCTGTGATTCCCATGGAAAGTGACTATGTAGAAATCTCCCAAATTTACATGCCTAGTTTCTCCATGGAATCAGTATACATAACCAACTTATATTTCTAAAGATTTTTAACTAGATACATACAATATTGCCCATTCTAAGGGGAAATTACAATAATTTGGGGATAAAAGGGAAATAAAAAAAAGTGAATAAAACCAATGATTGGTAGGCATGTTGACAAAAACCTGATTAGGGCACAGTCCCCTCTGGAATGAGCTTATATACAAAATAAATGCATTCAACTCCCCACAGTTCAATTTCAATACATACCAAAGTTCATTCTGGGTCTTTTGGTGCAGTGTATGGTTGCTGCAGACATCCCCATGACTCCTTTCCAAGCAGTTCACTTCCTTGATTTGGGGAGGTAGCAAGCTTCTTATCCTAAAATTACTCTCAAATAAGAAAAATTTTTATAAAAATAGAATTTTATGAAGAAAATACAATCCCCCCTGAGGAAGGTATTGACAAACACATGGATCACCCAAAGATTCATGGCTGAGTTATGAGGTATATGAATCAATTATAAAAAGGAGGTCAAAAACATAAAAAATAGAAGAAAAGAAAAAAATAAAAATAAAATAGTATATAAAAATTCTGAGTAAGCAAGAGAGAGTAAGCCTATAATAAACCCTGGAATCAGGTCCCAATAAAGTGATTTATGTCCCACAAGCCTGTAGGACCATTGTAGCAATATGCAGTTACCCAAACAGCAGTCAGGACTTCAGAAAACTGCCACACTATGAAAGACAGAAATGGGACTAGATTTTTGCAGTAAATAGGAAATATTCCCTCATCTGATTTTACTTTTGCTCTCGGGGATAGGGGACCCAATATTCTAGTCAACCTGAGATAATTTGTATGAATCTGGCACATGGAAATCCTGCATCTAACATTGTCAAACAGCCTCTCCTTTAAACCCCAAAACAAGTCTTTTGTTTTAGTGCATTTATACTCATTTTATGAAACCCTAATATTTGTTAAGCAGCCAAAATAGCACTTAACAGGAGGTTGCTGCTCATCTGCTTCTTTAAGACAAAAAACCTATTTGCATCAGGCTAGTTATTAGATACTTTCAATCAATTCTCAAATTCAGTTTAACAAGCATTTTCGGTAAGTGTAATCATTCAAATCTATAATCATTATTCATTGCAAGTCCAAATGAGAATAAACCATTGTCTCACTATAAGTTTTGCCCATCCTTAAATTTAGCTAAATTTTTTTTAACTGGTAGCCAATTATCAAAATGAGTGAATTTATATTGTACTATCTGCACATATTCAATTCATTAGCAAATTTTTCAAAGCTATATATATATATATATATATATGTATATATATATGCATATATATATATATATATATATATATATTTAATCCATTCTGGGATCAAATCTCCTTTTTTTCCTGATCTTTTCTCCTTCCCTTCCTCAGGAGCCCATCTGAGAAAAGGGAGAATTAAAAATGCTGAACATATATTTTTTCCTTTGTTCTCTGTTAATATTTTGTAATTGTGGGATGAAATTATTCCTTTATTTTCTTTATAATTTTTAACCTCCCCCACTTGTGGTCTTCAAGGAGGGGAGGGAAGATATGTCTGATAAATTTATATACTTGTCCTTTATGTTGTGTAATTAGAATCTGCTCCCCAGGACTCTAAATCCCGGAATCCCCCTTTTGTTCTCATGGTATGTCCTTACATTTTGGAGATAAAGTTTTGCTTTTTTTAGTTGCCTCTCTCTTCTCCCAGAAACACAGCTAGTGAAGGTGGGGTGAGGTGAGATGCATAAAAATTTTATTTAGGTGTTTTTTACTTAGGATTTTACTTTTGTTCTTTTTACTTCTACTTCAAGTGGTAATTAATCAATTTCATAAAATATAATACTTGTAGTTATTGGATATTAATTTTAATCTTACATTTTCTGGTGAGCCATGAAGGAATAGAATCCTTGATCTTTTTTTTAAGATAGCATTTGGGTAAAGATAGTGAGGATCTTAAAGCCACATTTCAGAAGAGAGAGAGGGAGAGCTACACAAACTCTTTATGTCCAAAATGTAAGGACATAACATGAGAACGAAAATGGGATGCTGGGATTTAGAGTCCTGAGGAGAAGATTCAAATCACAAAATATGTAGCCACTTAAATTATCTTAGAGTTTAGGAGACCCAAAATCCATAAAATCCTTAAAAAAATGTTGTTTTTTTTTTCAATTTCTGCAACAGTTTCTCTCTCCTCCATTATTCTGGAACAAATCAAAAAGGGAGAGAGAGGGGATTTCCCCAAAATTAAACCTCCCTGAATAGAGATAACATAGAGCATAGACTGATAACACAGACAACATAGACAGCAAAGACATTTATACACTTGTCTTCCCACATATTTCTTACACTCTGACAACACAGAACATACAATTATAACAAATAATTACTAGACTTTTCTCTTCATCCTGGCTTAAAGACCAATTGTTACAAATCATAGCAGAACAACTAAAGAAATCTGTGGGAAGACTCATTAATAATGAAGGAGGAGAAAATAAAAGAATGCTAGGTGGATGAGAACATTTAAATTGTCTGGGATAACATGTAACAACTATCTTCCAATAATTAGAGGTATAATTCAATGTAGTTATCTAATTTCTGCTCCCTGGGCTATATATCAGTGCAGCAGTGAGAAAGACTGATTTGGACAGGCTTTTTACATTTCAGGAGTTAGTTAGTCAGAAAAAGGGTTAACTTTGCCAGAAGTTAAGCTTGACATTGCTAGATTATTGCTCTTCATGCTCCAACAGACTCTAGGAAAACTATTGTTATATTATTTTGAGAAACATACACACTTTTCTTCTGAGAAATTTGTTTTTTTTTGAGATAGCAGCAGTGAAAAGGGAAAGATTTCAACTGACCAGTTTTTCTGGATGTGAAAAAGAATTTGGAGTAGCTAGCTGCTTTTCTGGATGGGGTGGGAGGAGGCAAAAGTTTTGTCCTTTTGAATTGGCTGTTTCTGAGGGAAGAAAAACTTCCTTGTCTGTGGGTTTTAAGTTACCTTGCTGGAATTCAGCATTTTGATCTCTTAGAGGAGTCTAATCTAAAGTCAATTTTGCACACAAAGATATTTTTATAACATTGTTTCTAATAGCTGGCGAGGGAGTGGAGGGATCATTAGGACAGGGGTCTAAGAAATTCTTTATCAACCTCCTCAGTGAATTAATATTTATCCATCTCTGTCTCTCTACATCTTTATTTCTCTCTGTCTTTATCCTCTGGTTCTCTTTATAATTCAGCATGATCCTTGGTACATATTGAGCACTAAATATGCACATGTATGCAAGTATACACAAATACACATATACATACAAATGTGTGTATGTACAGATATTTAAATATTGGTCAGTCAATGATTATTAATTAAATATTTTAAACGTTTATCCTGTTTTGTCAAGTAGATTATAATCTTCTGAAAGCCAGATACTTCTTTATAAAATATTCATGAATCACAAAGTAGTAGTATATATGTAGTTCCCCCTACCCAAATAATTATAGTGCTAATAATTGCTAAACACATAGAGACTATTACATTTTAAGGAACTAAAAATCCTTCATCTGAGGTATTGTCTGCTTTTAGTATTTGGTGAATAAATGAAAACATGAAAGCATCAAAAAGATGAGAAAATCCTTTGTAAATTATATGGTGACAAATAACAAACAGACCTGTCCTATATGATTCTTGATATTTCTTATGACAAGCAAGTTCATGATCATGTCTTTGTTCATGTCATTTCATGAGTTTTCAATATCACCCTATTGATAAGCCATCATTCTAATAATCTTTCAGGGATCACCTCAAATGGAATTTTTAAAAAATAACTCTTGAATTGTCCAATTAGTTTATCTGACTCGGTGCAACATTTCCATCTTTCCCATTCCCTTATATTCTCTTGTTTGCAATAGTTATTGTGTATATCTTATGTAACTTTAAATATTGGTTATATATCCCTATTCAATTATAAGTACCATGATGTCAGGTTGGCTGTAGCTTAACATTTTATTTCCATCCCTACCTGCCCCAGTGCTAGGCACATATTAAGCATTTACTAAATGAATGCTTAATTAATACATTTCTCTTTAGTCTATTCTCCTTTTAAAAAGTGAGAGCTCAAAACAACAATATTTGTTTAATGCTTGCATATATAGATAATTTGTCTGTCTTATGAATCTATTAAGCTTCCTTTTTTATGGTTCTATTTCCTTGCCAATTCTTCTTAGATATTTACTTTGGTTTTTTTTTCTCCTAAAGTTCAAATTATTTTTTAAAGATGCCTTTAGAGTCAAGATGGTGGGTTAGGAAAATCAGATGCCAAAACCCCTCTGACTATCCTTCCACACCAATCTTTTAAAATTACATATAAAAAAAAACAGAGACCAAACACCCTTCCCCACCTATTAAACTGAGACCTGAAATCAAACATAGACTAACTGTGAGATTCATGGACAAGGGCTGCAACTCTGAAGGAGCACCTCAGATCCACCAAATGAGGGGCAAGGATCTAACAGTGGCTGACAGGGAGGAACCTGGAGGAGGCCATATGGTTGGGCACCTTTGGCCTCTGGGGTAGCAGGCTATGGTGAAGATTTGTCCTCAGAGCAGATTAACACAGCAGGTCAGCTCAACCAGTCAAGGCCAGTATACCATCAAAGGAAAGAGAAGACTGAAGAATCCCTCCAGGGACGAGCAACTCAAATGCCATGTTCCAGTAGACCAATGATGAGAAAACTTCGGCCTACAGGCCAGATGCAACCCAGATGCCACCTCCTGAAATGTTTTATCCCACCAGTCGACATTATTCCTAATATGATGAATACAATGAGTAGGATACAATACAATGAAACTTCGAAAGAGTTGCCTTAGAAACAGACTGACAGAGGAGCATTTCCTTTCCTTTGGCCCCCTCTTCAAAAATTTTCCCCATAACTGCAGTATACCAATAGAGTGGCATTTCCAGTCCACAGGGGGGAAAAAGAGTAAAAAAAAAGAAGAAGGAGGAGGAAATGATTGAAAGCTTCTCTAGGAATAAGGAACTTCAAGGAAAATTTTTTAAAAATCCAGGAAATTAGACGCAATCTCTGGGAGCTCTCAAAAAGGAATTCAAAAATCCCATGAGAAAGGTTGAATAAAAATTGGAAAAGGAAAATAATAGCTTTAAAAGCAAAATAGGTCATCTGAAAATGGAAGCACATGAATTTAAAAAAGGAAGTAGTTCCATAAAAGCCAGAATTGACCAACTAGAAAATGAGGCAAAAAAGTCAAAGGATGAAAAGAATGACTTGAAAGGAAGAATGCACAATTAGAAAAATAGGATCAAAAGATCATGGAGGAAATTCAGTCTTTAAAAATTAGAATTGCACAATTAGAAGCTAATAAGTTCACAAGACATCAAGAAAGAATAAAACAAAATTAGAAGAGTAAAAAAATAGAAGAATATATATGAAATACATCATTGAAAGAAACAACTGACCTGGAAAATAAGTTAAGGAGAGACAATTTAAGAATTATTGGACTACCTGAAAGTCATGACAAAAAAAAAAGCCTATATCAAAGAAAACTGCCTTAATATTCCTGAACAACGGGGTAAGATAGAGATTGGAAGAATTGATAGACCACTTCCTGCATTAAATCCCCAAATGAAAACTCCCACAGGATCTGGAAGGCTCTACTCTACAAGAGCACAAGGCTTGGAACATGATATTAAGAAAGGCAAGAGAATTGGGTTTATAATCAAGGACCACCTACCCATCAAAACTGACTCTAGGACATTCAGGTTAAGATGGTGGTAGAGTAGAGGCAGGGCAACTTTCCCTCCTTACCAATGGATATAGAGTACATCCAGAGGACTAGAAAACAAAATCCAGATTAAAGAAGGGACACCACAATAGGGCGCAATATTGAAGCTACGTGGGATTTAGGCACATCCACTCTATAAGTTCCCCACTTATATTTCCCCAATAGCTCCCATCAAAACGCGAGCGGTTCATCCCTTCTCCACCCCATCCGCAGTAACAGAGGCAGAGGCTGCACTCCAGAGTTAGAGTGAGAGGGGGCACAAAGTCTAGCCCCTGGGCAACTAGCTGGCACTACTGGGAGTTTGATTCTGAGAGCAGTGGGATCTGGGATCCCAGATGGCTGGAGAACTCAGACCTTGGACATGGGAGTGGGGCTTAGAGAGGCAGCAGCAGCACCCAACGTGCCCAGACTAGGGAAAATCTCAGGTGGAGGAGCAAGCTTGGGCCAAGTTCCAGGCTCTGGGCAGCCAGCTAGTACCTTAGGGGTATGACCCTGAAAACAGCCAGACCAGGGACCCCAGGAGGATGGAAAACTAAGACCTTGGAAATGGGAGTGATGCTGAGAGGGGCAGCAGCAGTGCCCAACATGCTCAAACTCAGTGGGCAATCTAAGGTGGTGGAGCAAGAGTGGGCCAAGTCCCAAGAGTGGGACAGCTGGCTAGGAACACGGGGGCTTGACCCCAAAAACAGCTAGACTAGAGACCCTAGGAGGGTCCCCATAGAAGCCAAGAGACTCACAAAGTAGCCTCAGGCAAAAAAACTGCTCCATAACTCCATGCAAAGAGAATCAGATTGCCTTACTCAGCCTTCTGGCAAATAAAACATAATGATGCCAATTAAGGCCAATCAAGAAATAAACAGGAAGACCAAGAAAAAAGATCAAATACTTGATAACTTCTGCACAGAAAAAAAAACACAAGAAAACAGAGGAGGTCAAACAATTAAAGACATCAAAGCCTCCCCCAAAAAATGAAAATGAGTCACAAGACTTTGAAGAGTTCAAATCTGAGATTATGAGAAAAATGGAAGAGATCTGGCAAGAAAATAAAAGTTTAAAATGCAGAATTTCTCAATTGGAAAGTGAGGTTCAGAAATCAAAGGAATTAATAAGCAAATTAAAGGCCAGAAATGACCAGCTGGAAGCTGTGAAGAACTAGATAGACAAGATTGAAAAACAGTCTCAAAAGGCTAGAATTGGGCAATTAGAAGTCAATGATCTCTCAAGACAATAAGAGCAAATAAAGCAAAGTCAAAAAACTGATAAAATAGAAGGAAACATGAAATACCTTACTGGGAAATTGACAGATCAAGAAAACAGGTCTAGGAGAGACAATTTGAGAATCATTAGTCTTCCTGAAAAAACAGAAATTAATAGCAATAGAAATAGAAATACTAAAAGAAATTATTCAGCAAAATGGCACTGAAGTTCTACAACAAGAGGGCAATATAGACATTGAAAGGATGCATAGATCACCCTCTACACTAGACCCTGAAATGACAACTCCCAGAAATATAATAGTCAAATTCAAGACCTTCCAAGTAAAAGAAAAAATATTACAAGAAGACATAAAGATATCAAGGAGCACAAATAAGGATCACACAGGACCTAGCTGCCTCCACACTAAAAGACCATAAGGTTGGAATATGATATTCAGAAAGGCAAGAGTACTGGGTCTACAACCAAGAATCACCTACCCATCAAAACTGACTATATACTTCCAGGGAAAGTATGGGCATTCAACAAGATAGAAGATTTCCAAGGATTTGCACAGAAAAGATCAGGACTAAATGGAAAGTTGCATATCCAACCACAAAAACCAAGAGAAACATGAAAAGGTAAATAAGAAACAGAGGGGAAAGAAAGAAAACTCTTATTTTTAAATTGACCTCTTTAAGGGCTTCAATAACATCTAACACCTATATGGAGAAATGTTATGTGTAATTCTCTGTAGTGAACTCTATTCACTATTATAGTATCCACTATTATATTGATTAGCAGAATATTTTTGCAGAGAGAGGATGGAGTACTAAAGGGTCCAAGATTATATGGGGGTGGGAGGGAAAGAGGGCGGTGAATATTAGATGGCACCAAGAGAAACTTGAATGAATAAGAAAAATAGGCTATTCTATTACACACAAAGAGGACATGAGAAGGGGAGGGGATGAATACTATTATAAGAAGGAGAGGAAGAGAGCATTAAGAGGTAATATTTAAACCTTACACTCAGTGAAATTAATCCTGAGTGGGAAGAGTAGCTATATCCATTGGGATATAGAACTTTATCTAACACTACTGAGAAAGTCAGAAGGGATAAATGAAGGGGAGCAGGGCAGTGGGGAGGTCAAAAAAGGGAGGGGAGGAAAAGGGGGATGGAGTCCATTAGGCCTTAAAAATAAAAAGTGGGGAATAATAAGGGGAGGTAGAAAGGGTAGAAAATCAAGGGAGGGGATAAGCGTTACTGGTTTAAAAGAAATCACTGTTCTAAAAGGAAATAGCCTAACAGATAAAATAGACAAAGTACTGGTCAACCTAATAAAAAAAAGGAAAGAAGTAAACCAAATTGACAGTATCAAAGATGAAAAGGGAAACTTCACCTCCAATGAAGGGGAAATTAAAACAATCATTACAAAGGATTTTGCCAAATTATATGGTAATAAATATAGCAATCTAGGAGATATGGAGGAATATTCACAAAAATATAAAGTGCTTAGATTAACAGTGGAAGAAATAGAATACTTAAACAATCCCATATCTGAAAAAGAAATTGAACAAACCATCAAAGAACTCCCTAAGAAAAAATCGCAAGGGTCAGATGGATTTATGAGTGAATTCTATTAAACATTCAAAGAACAACTAATCCCAATTCTATAAAAATTATTTGATATAATAGGCAAAGAAGGATTCCTACTAAATTTCTTTCATGACATAAATATGGTACTGATTCCAAAGCAAGGTAGATCAAAAACAGAGAAAGAAAACTACAGACCAATCTCCCTAATGAATATAGATGCAAAAATCTTAAATAGAATACTAGCAAAAAGACTCCAGCAAGTTATCTAGAAGATTATCCACCATTATCAGGTGGGATTTATACCAGGAATGCAAGGATGGTTCAACATTAGGAAAAACATCCACATAATTGACCAGATCAACAAGCTAACAAACAAAAATCGCATGATTATCTCAGTAGATGCTGAACAGTGGAAAGTTTAGGAATAGAAGGATCTTTCCTAAAAATAATAAACAGTTTATATCTAAAACCATCAACAAGCATCATATAAAATGAGGATAAATTAGAAGCCTTCCCAAAAAGATCAGGAGTGAAACAAGGATGACCATTATCACCTTTATCATTTAACATTGTACTAGAACAAGTAGCAGCAGCAATTAGAGAAGAAAAAGAAATTGAAGGCATTAATTAGAAGCAATTAGGTTTAGATCAAAATCTCACACTCTACACCAAGATAAATTCAGAATGTGTGAAAGACTTGAATATAAAGAGGAAACTATAAATAAGTTAAGTGAACACAGATTAGTATACTTGTCAGATCTCTGGGAAAGGAAAGATTTTAAAGCCAAGAAGAGTTAGAGAAAATTACAAAATGTAAAATAAATGATTTTGATTAATCAAACTAAAAAGCTTTTGCACAAACAAAAACAATCAACCACATTCAGAAGGGAAACAACCAATTGGGATAAAATCTTTATAACAAAAAAGTCTGACAGGGGTCTACTTACTCAAATATACAAGGAGTTAAATCAATTGTATAAAAAACCAAGCCATTCCTAAATTGATAAATGGGCAAGGGACATGAATAGGCAATTTTCAAATGAAGAAATCAAAACTATCAATATGCACATGAGAAAGTCTTCTAAATCTCTAATCATCAGAGAAATGCAAATCAAAACAACACTGACATATCACCTCACACCTAGCAGATTGGCTAATGTGATAGTAGGGGAGAGTAATGAATGTTGGAGAGGATGTGGCCAAATTGGGACATTATTGCATTGCTGGTGGAGTTGTGAACTGATCCAAACATTCTGGAAGGCAATATGGAACTATACTCAAAGGGCTATAAAAGATTACCTGCCCTTTGATACAGCCATACCATTGTTGGGTTTGTACCCCAAAGACATCATAAATAAACAGACTTGTACGAAAATATTTATAGCTGTGCTTTTTGTGGTGATAAAAAATTGGAAAACGAGAGTGTGCCCTTCAATTGGGGAATGGCTGAACAAATTGTGGTATATGTTGGTGATGGAATACTATCGGGCTCAAAGGAATAATAAACTGGATGAGTTCCGTAAGAATTGGAAAGACCTCCAGGAATTGATGCAGAATGCAAGGATCAGAGCCAGAAAAACATTGAACACAGAGACCAATACACTGTGGTAAAATAAAATGTAATGGACTTCTGTACTAGCAGCAATGCAATTATCCATAACAATTCTGAGGGACACATGGAAAAGAATGCTACCCATATTCAGAGGAAGAACTACAGGATAGGAAACAGAAGAAAAGCAACTGCTTGAACACATTGCTTGAGGAGGACATGATGGGTGATGTAGACTTGAAATTAGCACACCAATGCAACTATCAAAAATTTGGAGATGAGTCTTGATTGATGACACACGTTAAAACCAGTGGAAATGTCCACCGGCTATGGGGGGTGGTTGGAAGTGTTCAGGGGGTGAAGGAGAAAGTAAGAACATGAATCATGTAACCAAGATAACTTTTCTAAAAAATAAAAATTATTAAAAAAAATAAATAGAAGAGAAAGAAGGAAATTTTCTTATTCTTAAATTTACCCCTTTAAGGGCCTTAATAAGATAGAATTATTTGTATTCCTATATGGAGAAATATTATGTGTAATTTTCAAAAATTTCAATAAAAATTTTTCAAAAAACCCGAAATACTGTATTCACTATTATAGTAATTAGAAGAATTATTCATAGGGAGAGGTTGGAGCACTAAATGGTCTAAGATGAGACAGGGCAGGGAAAAAAGAGGGAGGGTGAATAGTAGATGGTATCAAGAGAAACTTAAATAAATAAGAAAAATAGGGTAATCTATACCACACAAAGAGAGCATGGGAAGGAGAGGGATCTATACTATTATAAAAAGGAAAGGAAGAGAGCATTAATAGGTAATATATAAACCTTAATCTCAGTGGAATTAAAGCTGGGAGAGAAGAGTAGCTATATCCATTGGCATATAGAATTCTATCTAACACTACTGAGAAAGTCAGAAAAGATTAACCAAGGGAAGCAGGGTAGTGAGAAGGTCAAAAAAAAGGGAGGGGAGGAGAGGAGTGAGGGTATTCATTAGGCCTTAAAAATAAAAAGAGGGGAATGATAAGGAAGGGGGTGGAAAGGGAAGTATGTCAAGGGAGTGGACTAGAGGGACTGGTCTAAAACAAAACATTGGTTTAAAAGGAAATAGCGTAAGAAAGAGGAGTAGAACTAGGAGAGGATACCAAAATGTTAGGGAATACATAACTGGTAATTATAAATCTGAATGTGAATGGGATGAACTCGCCCATAAAACGGAAGCAAACAGCAGAGTGGATTAGAAAACAAAAGCCTACCATATGTTTTCTACAGGAAACACATATGAGGCAGGTGGACATACTCAAGTCTAACGTGAAGGGCTGGAGCTCAATCTTTTGGGCTTCAAATAAGAAAAAGAAGGCAGGAGTTGAGATCACAACTTCTGACACAGTCAAAGTAAAAATAGATTGGGTTCAAAGTGATAGGGAAAGTAAATTCATCCTGATAAAAGGCTGTATAGACAATGAGGAAATAACAATGCTCAACTTGTATGCACCAAACTGTATAGCATCCAGATTCCTAAAGGAGAAACTGGCAGAGCTCAAGGAGGAAATAAATAGTAAAACTATACTAGTGGGAGACCTAAATATTCCTCTTTCAGATTTAGATAAATCAAACCAAAAAATAAATAAGAAAGAGGTAAGAGAGGTTAATGAAGTACTAGAAAAATTAGATTTAATAGATATGTGCAGAAAAATAAATAGGGAGGAAAAGGAATACACGTTCTTTTCATCTGCACATGGTACATTCACAAAGATTAACCATGAAATAGGGCATAGAACCATTGCAAACAAATGCAAAAGAGAAGAAATAATAAAAGTAACCTTCTAAGATCATAATGCATTAAAAATAATAATTAGTAAGGGCACCTGGACAGGCAAATCAAAAACTAATTGGAAATTAAATAATATGCTTCTCCAAAACCAGTTAGTTAAAGAAGAAATCATAGAAACAATCAATAATTTCATTGAAGAAAATGACAATGATGAAACATCCTACCAAGCTCTGTGGGATGCAACTAAGACAGTACTCAGTGGGAAATTTATATCCTTGAATGAATATATTAGCAAGTTAGAGAAGGCAAATATCAAGGAACTTGGCATGTAAATTAAAAAACTAGAAAGGGAACAAATTAAAAATCTCCAGCTAAACACCAAATTGGAGATTTTAAAAATTAAAGGAGAAATCAATAAAATTGAAAGTAAAAGAACTATTAAATTAATAAATAAGATTAGAAGCTAGTACTTTGAAAAAACAGATAAAATAGACAATGTACTGGTCAATCTAATTTTAAAAAGTAAAGAAATATACCAAATCATCAGTATTAAAGATGAAAAGCAAGACCTCACCTCTAATGAAGAGGAAATCAAGGCAATCATTAAAAATTGTTTTGTGTAATTATTTGGCAATAAATTTAGTAATCTAGGTTAGATGGATGAATATTTACAAAAATATAAATTGCCTTGATAACAGTAGAAGAAATAGAATACTTAATTAATCCTATATCAGAAAAAGAAATTGAACAAGCCATCAAAGAATTTCATAAGAAAAAATCCCCAGGACCAGATGGATTCACAAGTGAATTCTATCAAACGTTCAAAGAACAACTAATTCCAATACTATATAAACTATTTGACGTAATAAGTAAAGGAGTTCTACCAAACTCATTTTATGATACGAATATGGTACTGATCTCAAAGCCAGGTTGATCAAAAACAGAGAAAGAAAAGTACAGACAAATTCCATTAATGAACATAGATGCAAAAATCTTAAATAGGATACTAGCAAAGAGACTCCAGCAAGTCATCAAGAGGATTATCGAACATGATCAGGCGGGATTTATACCAGGAATGCAAGGATGGTTCAACATCGGGAAAGCCATTCACACAATTGACCACATCAGCTAGCAAACCAAGAAAAACCACATGATTATCTCAATAGATGCTGAAAAAGCCTTTGACAAAATACAACATCCATTACTATTAAAAACACTAGAAAGTATGTTAATAGAAGATCCTTTCCTAAAAATAATATACATTATATATCTAAAACCATCAAGAAGCATCATATGCTATGGGAATAATTAGAAGCCTTCCCAATAAGATCAGGTGTGAAACAAGGATGCCCACCATCACTTCTATTATTTAACATTGCACTAGAAATGCTAGCAGTAGCAATTAGAGAAGAAAGCAAAATCGAAAGCATTAAAATAGGCAATGAGGAGACTAAGTTATCACTCTTTGCAGATTATATGATGGTCTACTTAAAAAATCCTAGAGAATCAACTAAAAAGCTAATAGAAATAATCAACAACTTTTGTAAAGTTGCAGGATACAAAATAAATGCACATAAATATTCAACATTTCTATATATTTCCAGCACATCACAGCAGCAAGAGGTAGAAAGAGAAACACCATTTACAACTACCCTACACAATATAAAATACTTAGGAATCTATCTACCAAAACAAACACAGGAATTATACAAACACAACTACAAAACACTTTCCAAACGATTAAAACTAGATCTAAACAATTGGAAAAACATTGATTGCTCATGGGTAAGATGAACTAACATAATAAAAATGACCATTCTACCCATATTAATTTACCTATTTAATGCCAAATCATATCAAAGTGCCAAAAATATTTTTTACTGAATTAGAAAAAAACCTATAACAAAGATCTTTTCTAAGAACAAAAGATCAAGAACATCGAGGGAAATAAAGAAAAAATGTGAAGGAAGGTGGCCTAGTAGTACTAGATATTAAACTATACTATAAAACAGTGGTCATCAAAACAATATGGTACTGGCTAAGAGACAGATGGGAGGATTAGTGGAACAGACTTAGGGTAAGTTATGTCAGTAAGACAGTGTATGATAAACCCGAAGAACCCGACTTTTGGGAAAAAAAATCCAATATTTGACAAAAACTGTTGGGAAAATTGGAAAATAATATGAGAGAGATTAGGTTTAGATCAACATCTCATACCCTACACCAAGATAAATTCAAAATGGATGAATGACTTGAATATAAAGATGGAAACTATATGAAAATTAGCTGAACATAGAATAATATACCTGTCAGATCTATGGGAAATGGAAGATTTTAAAAACAAGCAAGAGTTAGAAAAAATTACAACATATAAAATAAATAATTTTGTTTATATTAAATTATAAAAGGTACAAAAACAATTTGCAACGAAAATCAGAAGGGACACAACAAACTGGGAAAAAAATCTTTATAACAAAAAACTCTGACAGAGGTCTATTTACTCAAATATACAAGGAGCTAAAACAATTGTATAAAAAAATCAAGTCATTCCTCAATTGATAAATGGGCAAGAGACATGAATAGACAATTTTCAGATAAAGAAATCAAAAGTACCAATAAGCACATGAGAAATGTTCAAAATCTCTAATAATTAGAGAAATGCAAATCAAAAATCTCTGAGGTATCACCTCACATCTAGCAGATTGGCTAAAATTCTAGCAGGGGAGAGTAATGAATGTTGGAAGGGATGTGACAAAATTGGGATATTCATGCATTGCTGGTGGAATTGTGAATTGATCTGACCATTCTGGATGGCAATTTGGAACTAACCCCAAAGAGCGATAAAGGACTGCCGTCCCTTTGATCCAGCCATAGCATTTCTGGGTTTGTACCCCCAAAGAGATCATAGATAAACAGAGTTGTACTAAAATATTTATAGCTGGGCTTTTTGTTGTGGTAAAAAACCTGGAAAACAATCATATGCCCTTCAATTGGGGAATGACTAAACAAATTGTGGTATATTTATTTTTGGTGGAATACTATTGTGTTCAAAGGAATAATAAACTGGAGGAATTCCATGTAAACTGGAAAGACCTCCAGGAATTGATGCAGAGTGAAAGGAGCAGAGCCAGAAAAACATTGTATACAGAGACTGATACACTATGGTGAAATCAAATGTAATGTACTTCTGTACTGGCAGCAATGCAATGACCCACGACAATACTGAGGGATTTATGGAAAAGAAAGCTACCCACATTCAGAGGAAGAACTGCAGGAGTGGAAACACAGAAGAAAAACAGCCACTTGAACACATGGGTTGATGTGGGCATGGTTAAACTAAACGACCACACCAATGTAACTATCAATAATATGTAAATAAGTCTTGATTGGTCACACATGTTAAAATCAGTGGAAACATGAGTTGGATATGGGGTTGGGGTTAAGGGGAAAGTAAAAAGAAGAATCATGTAACAATGGCAAATGTTTCTAAAAGAATAAAATATTAAATAAATTTAAAAAAAAAACTGACTCTATACTTCCAGGGAATACTATGGGCATTCAACAAGATAGAAGATTTCCAAGTATTTTCACAGAAAAGACCAGGACTAAATGGAAAATTTGATATCCAACCACAAAAATCAAGAGCAACATAAAAAGGTAAATAAGAAAGAGAGGGGAAAGAAAGAAACCTCTTATTTTTAAATTTGTTTCTTTAAGGGCTGCAATAAGAATTGCATTCCTATATGAAGAAATATTATGTGCAATTCTAAAAAAATGTACTCAATATTATAGTAATTAGAAGAATTAGTCATAAGGAGAGGTTGGAGTACTAAATGATCTAAGATAATATGGGGGAAAAAGTGGGGAGAGGGAATAGAAGATGGCACCAAGAGAAACTTGAAGGAATAAGAAAAAATAGGATAATACATACCACAAAAAGAGGGCATGGAAAGAGGAAGGGATGAATACTATTATAATAAGGAGAGCAAGAGATCCATAATAGGAAATACTTAATCCTTACTCTCAGCAGAATTAATCCTGAAAGGGAAGGGTAGGTAGATCCACTGGGATATCAAATTCTATCTGACTCAATGGATAAAGTCAGAGGGATAAACCAAGGGAGGCAGTGAGATGGGGAGTTCACAAATGGAGGGGAAGAGAGTGGGTAGTGAATTCATTAGGGGACAGAAAGCCAAATCTGACAACGGAACAGAGCAGGGGATCCTCCTGTTAAACCCAAATTAAAAGAAACGTGAAAAAAACCTGAATTTTTGAACTTTCAGCTTCATGGCAAAAGGAAAAAGGAATATAACAGGTCCCCTCCCCCACCTAATGTATTGCGTCTCTGGCAGATCCTGGAAACCCAGTGCAATTTAAAAGAATTTTGATCTATGGGGAGGCTACTGATGTATATTCACCAACTATCATTATTAACCCAACCCTTAAGGTAAGGTAACAACCTAGAAGTGGATAACAACCCTAAATGGAGGAATGACAATTAGGCAGTTACTGGTTACTGTTCATCCACAAGCTGGTGAAAAGATATGAGTAAATGAAATACTCTCTGATTTCTTATTGGGGTTAAAGTATAAAAACAGAAAGTAAGCAAATATAGTTTATTAAGAAGGGTGATGTATTGGAGAAAAGGCAAAGGCCTCTCCACACTAGGATACTATGGACAGACTTTAGGGATTGGGAAAATGGGTCAATCCACTCTCAACTACCACAAGCTATCATATAATCAAAATCAGTCATTTTATATTTTGTAATTTTATATTTTCTTTCATTTAGTCTTTTTTTGGAAAGTTATTAGAGTAGTTTGCCTTTTCAATTTCCAACCAATTTTACAAATGAAGAACTGAGAGAAAAGGATTAAGTGATTTGTGCCAGGACATAGAGCTAAGAAGTATTTGAAATCATATTTGAAGTTAGGAAGATAAGTCTCGTAGTAATTATGCTCACAATGGATAAGTCCTCAAATGGAGGTTAAGGAAATGACGCCATCACTTAGCTACTAGACTGACCATTAAGATTAAGAGTTTATAGCATTTTTTATTTAGTTACTGAAATGCTTTTTCTGAAAATTTTTGCTCAATAATACATACATTACACATAAAGGAGATAGTGACTTGTCTCAGGACCATTTCTATCAGAAATGGTCTCAGGACCATTTCTATCAGAAATGCATTGAATATAAGAAAATATAATAACAACAACAATAGTAATTATAGATTGTTATGTGATGCTTAGATTTTTTTATTATTTATTATTAAAGAATTTCCCCTAATATATGCAATCATGACTTTAACAGGTTTTTTTAATTGAGATACTAATTCTATACTACATAAAGAAATCTTTTTTTATAATTTTATACATTATACAGTTTTATACATTCAAGTTCTCCTCTACTTCCCCACTTCCTGACATGGTGATCGATCAACTTATTATTACATATGTGCTATCACGCAAAACATTTCTGTTTTGTTTGTGTTGCAAAAGAAGATTCATATTGTGTTATTTCGAATTGTGGGAGCTCATTTGAGGCTTAAGTTATTTAGATATATGAGAAACTTCCTGTGGATGTTTAGGGGACTTTGAATCATTTTCCATGATTCAACGGGTTTCCAGTCTTGATGTAAACATATATAAAATGTAACTTAAATTGGGAGGTCGGGCTTGAGGCCCATTCTCTTTGGTTTCCTGTATCTTTGGTGAGTTTCCCGCTTTGGCATGGGAGAAAATTAGGTACGTGGTCTATGGGGAGAAAGTTCTTTCAGGGTATTTGAATTAGATCTTAGCAGATATGTGGCCATTTTTTAAAAAAAAAATTAAATTTAATTTATTTAGAATATTTTTTAAAATTTTTAAACATTTATTAATAATCATTTTTAACATGGTTACATGATTCATGCTCCTAATTTTCCCTTCACACCCCGCAAGCCCCCACCCCACATGGCTGATGCACATTTCCACTGGTTTTATCATGTGTCATTGATCAAAACCTATTTCCAAATTGTTGATAGTTGCATTGCTGTGGTGGTTTCGAGTCTACATCCCCAATCATGCCCGCCTCAACCCATGCATTCAAGCAGTTGTTTTTCTTATATGTTTCCTCTCCTGCACTCCTTCCTCTGAATGTGGGTAGCATTCCTTTCCATAAATCCCTCAGAGCTGTCTTGTGTCATTGCATTGCTGCTAGTACAGAAGTCCATTACATTTGATTTTACCATAGTATGTCAGTCTCTGTGTACAGTGTTCTTCTGGCTCTGCTCCTTTCACGCTGCATCAATTCCTGGAGGTCTTTCCAGTTCACCTGGAACTCCTCTAGTTTATTATTCCTTTTAGCACAATTGTATTCCATCACCAGCATATACCACAATTTGTTCAGCCACTCCCCAATTGAAATACATACCCTCCTTTTCCAGTTCTTTGCCACCACAAAAAGTGCAGCTATGAATATTTTCATACAAGTCTGTTTATCTATGATCTCTTTGGGGTACAAACCCAACAATGGTATGGCTGGATCAAAGGGCAGGCATTCTTTTATAACCTTTTGAGCATAGTTCCAAATTGCCAACCAGAATGGTTGGATCAGTTCACAACTCCACCAGCAATGCATTAATGTCCCAATTTTGCCACATGCCCTCCAACATTCATTACTCTCCCCTTCTTTCATATTAACCAATCTTCTAGGTGTGAGGTGATACCTCAGAGTTGTTTTGATTTGCATTTCTCTAATTATTAGAGATTTAGAATATTTTTTCATGTGCTTATTGATACTTTTGATTTTCCCTGAAAATTGCCTATTCATGTCTCTTGCCCATTTATCAATTGGGGAATGGCTTGATTTTTTTATACAATTGATTTAACTCCTTGTATATTTGAGTAATTAGACCCCTGTCAGAGTTTTTCGTTAGGAAGATTTTTTCCCAATTTGTTGTTTCCCTTCTGATTTTGAATACATTATTTTGTTTGTACAAAAGCTTCTTAGCTTAATATAATCAAAACCATTTAATTTACATTTTGTAATTTTCTCTAACTCTTTCTTGGTTTTAAAATCTTTCCTTTCCCAGAGATCTGACAAGTGTACTATTCTGTGTTCACTTAACATGTTTATAGTTTCCCTCTTTATATTCAAGTCGTTCACCCATTCTGAATTTATCTTGGTGTAGGGTGTGAGATGTTGATCTAGACCTAATCTCTCTCATATTGTTTTCCAAATTTACCAGCAGTTTTTGTCAAATAGTGGATTCATGTCCCAAAAGTTGGGCTCTTTGGGTTTATCATACACTGTCTTGCTGATGTCATTAACCCCAAGTCTATTCCACTGATCCTCCCTTCTGTCTCTTAGCGAGTACCATATTGTTTTGATGACTGCTGCTTTATAGTATAGTTTAATATTTGGTACTGGGTGGACCCCTTCCTTCACATTTTTTTTCATTATTTTCCTTGATATTCTTGATCTTTTGTTATTCCAAATGAAATTTGTTATAGTTTTTCCTAAATCAGTAAAGAAGTTTTTTGGTAGTTTGATAGGTATGGTGCTAAATAGGTAAATTAATTTGGGTAGAATGGTCATTTTTATTATGTTAGCTCGTCCTACCCATGAGCAATCAATGGCTTTCCAATTGGTGAAATCCAGTTTTATTTGTTTGGAAAGTGTTTTGTAGTTGTTTTCGTATAATTGCTGTGTTTGTTTTGGTAGATAGATTCCCAAGTATTTTATATTTTCTAGGGTGATTTTAAATGGTGTTTCTCTTTCTACCTCTTGCTGCTCTCATGTATTGGAAATATATAGAAATGCTGATGATTTATGTGCATTTATTTTGTATCCTGCAAATTTGCTACAGTTGTTGGTTATTTCTACAAGCTTCTTTGTTGATTCTCTAGGATTTTTAAGAATAGCGTCATATCATCTGCAAAGAGTGACATAGCTTAGTCTCTTCATTGAATATTTTGATACCTTCAATTTCTTTTTCTTCTCTAATTGCTACTGCTAGTGTTTCTAGTTCCATATTGAATAGTAGAAGTGATAATGGGCATCCTTGTTTTGTTCCTGATCTTATTGGGAAGGCTTCTAATTTATCCCCATTGCATATAATGCTTGTTGATGGTTTTAGGTATATACTATTTATTATTTGTAGGAAAGGTCCTTCTATTCCTATACTTTCCAGTGTTTTCAATAGGAATGGATGCTGTATTTTGTCAAAGGCTTTTTCAGCATCTATTGAGATAAGCATGTGATTTTTGTTTGTTAGACTGTTGATATGGTCAATTACGTGGATGGTTTTCCTAATGTTGATCCATCCTAGCATTCCTGGTATAAATCCCACCTGATCATGGTGGATGATCTTCTTAAATACTTTCTGGACTCTCTTTGCTAGTATTCTATTTAAGATTTTTGCATCTATGTTCATTAGGGAGATTGGTCTATGATTTTCTTTCTCTGTTTTTGATTTACCTAGCTTTGGAATCAGTACCATATTTGTGTCATTAAAGGAATTTGGTAGGACTCCTTCTTTGTTTATCATATCAAATAATTTGTATAGTATTGGGGTTAGTTGCTCTTTGAATGTTTGATAGAATTCACTTGTGAATCCATCAGGTTCTGGCGATTTTTTGGGGGGGCGTTCCTTGATGGCTTGTTCAATTTCTTTTTTTGATATGGGATTATTTAGGTATTCTATTTCTTCTGCTGTTAAACTAGGCAATTTATATTTTTGTAAGTATTCATCCATATCTCCTAAATTGTTATATTTGTTACCATATATTTGAGTGAAATAGTTTTTAATGATTGCCTTAATTTCCCCTTCATTAGAGGTGAGGTCTCCCTTTTTATCTTTTTTTTTGTGGGGGGGCAAAAGATAGTTTATTTGTCAGACCTAAAAGGAGAATTTAGGGAAAAATAAGAGAAAAAAACAAAATGAGATGTTAGAATAGATAACTTTGACTACATTAAATTAAATAATTTCAATTTCTCCACAAACAAAAGAAATGCAACCAAGATTAAAAGATACACTACAAACTGGGAGAAATATCAAGAGCAAATCTCATGAACAGAGACTTCATTTCACAAATATATAGAGAATTGAGTCAAATCTACAAAAACACAAAGCATTTCCCAATTAACAAATGGCCAAAGGATATGAATAGACAATTCTCAGATGAAGAAATTAAAAATATCTTTAACTATATGAAAAATACAGCCCAGATGACTATTTTTTAATTTTTTTTATAAAGATCAAAGAAATAGTTTTTATTTTAGTCATTTCAATTGTCACCAAAATTCTTTCTGATGCTGACTTCCAGGTTTGCCTCTTTCCTAGTGGTGGTGGCAGGGCTACTGCTATCATCTCAGCTCCCATGTGCTGGGTTGCGTTGACTACAAAGCCTTTTCTTTTTCTTTTCTTTCTTTTCTTTTTTTTAAACATTTATTAATATTTATTTTTTAGAAAAGTTAACATGGTTACATAATTCATGCTCTTACTTCCCCCTTCACCCACCAAGTTCCACCCCCCTCCCCCATGGCAGATGTGTATTTCCACTGGTTTTAACATGTGTCATTGATCAAGACCTATTTCCAAATTGTTGATAGTTGCATTGGTGTGGTAGTTTCGAGTCATCCCCAATCATGTCCATATCAACCCATTTGTTCAAGCAGTTGTTTTTCTTCTGTTTCCACTCCTGTAGTTCTTCCTCTGAATGTGGGTAGCATTCTTTTCCATAAATCCCTCAGAATTGTCTTGGGTCACTGCATTACTGCCAGTACAGAAGTCCACCACATTCTATTTTACCATAGTACATCAGTCTCTGTGTACAATGTTCTTCTGGCTCTGCTCCTTTCACTCTGCATCAGTTCCTGGAGGTCTTTCCATTTCACCTGGAATTCCTCCAGTTTATTATACCTTTGAGCACAATAGTATTCCATCACCAGCATATACCACAATTTGTTCAGCCATTCCCCAATTGAAGGACATAACCTCATTTTCCAGTTTTTTGTCACCACAAAAAGCACGGCTATAAATATTTTCATACAAGTCTGTTTATCTATGATCTCTTTGGGGTACAAACCAAACAATGGTATGGCTGGATCAAAGGGCAGACATTCTTTTTTTTTTTTTTACATTTATTAATATTCATTTTTAACATGGTTACATGATTCATGCTCCTCCTTTCCCCTTCAACCCCCCTCCCCTGCACCCCCCCTACCCATGCGCATTTCCATTAGTTTTGTCATGTGTCCTAGATCGAGACCAATTTCCAAATTGTTGGTAGTTGCATTGGTGTGGTAGTTTCGAGTCCACATCCCCAATCATGTCCACCCCAACCCATGCGTTCAAGCAGTTGTTTTTCTTATATGTTTCCTCTCCTGCAGTCCTTCCTCTGAATGTGGGTAGCATCTTTACCAAAAAGCCCTCAGAATTGTCCTGGGTCATTGTATTGCTGCTGGTTCAGAGGTCCATTACATTCGATTTTACCACAGAATGTCAGTCTCTGTGTATAGAGTTCTTCTGGCTCTGCTCCTTTCGCTCTGCATCAGTTCCCGGAGGTCTCTCCAGTTCGCCTGGAACTTCTCCAGTTTATTATTCCTTTTAGCACAATAGTATTCCATCACCCGCATATACCACAGTTTGTTCAGCCATTCCCCAATTGAAGGACATACCCTCCTTTTCCAATTTGTTGCCACCACAAAAAGCGCAGCTATGAATATTTTCGTACAAGTCTGTTTATCTATGATCTCTTTGGGGTACAAACCCAGCAATGGTATGGCTGGGTCAAAGGGCAGGCATTCTTTTATAGCCCTTT
>NC_058132.1:435172159-435173167 GCF_016433145.1 Gracilinanus agilis
TACCTCAGAGTTGTTTTGATTTGCATTTCTCTGATTATTAGAGATTTGGAACACTTTCTCATGTGCTTATTGATACTTTTTGATTTCTTTACCTGAAAATTGCCTATTCATGTCTCTTGCCCATTTATCAATTGGGGAATGGCTTGATTTTTTTATACAATTGCTTTAACTCCTTGTATATTTGAGTGATTAGACCCCTGTCAGAGTTTTTCGTTAGGAAGATTTTTTCCCAATTTGTTGTTTCCCTTCTGATTTTGACTACATTGTTTTGTTTGTACAGAAACTTTTTAGTTTAATATAATCAAAACCATTTAATTTACATTTTGTAATTTTCTCTAACTCTTGCTTGGTTTTAAAGTCTTTCCTTTCCCAGAGATCAGACAAGTAAACTATTCTGTGTTCACTTAACATGTTTATAGTTTCCCTCTTTATATTCAAGTCGTTCACCCATTCTGAATTTATCTTGGTGTAGGGTGTGAGATGTTGATCTAGACCTAATCTCTCCCATATTGTTTTCCAAATTTACCAGCAGTTTTTGTCAAATAGTGGATTCATGTCCCAAAGGTTGGGCTCTTTGGGTTTATCATACACTGTCTTGCTGATGTCATTTATCCCCAGTCTATTCCATTGATCCTCCTCTCTATCTCTTAGCCAGTACCATATTGTTTTGATGACTGCTGCTTTATAGTATAGTGTAATATCTGGTACTGCTAGGCCCCCTTCCTTCACATTTTTTTTCATTATTTCCCTTGATATTCTTGATCTTTTGTTCTTCCAGATGAAATTTGTTATAGTTTTTTCTAATTCAGTAAAGAAGTTTTTTGGTAGCTTGATAAGAATGGCACTAAATAGGTAAATTAATTTGGGTAGAATTGTCATTTATATTATGTTAGCTCGTCCTACCCATGAGCAATCAATGGCTTTCCAATTGTTTAGATCCAGTTTTATTTGTTTGGAAAGTGTTTTGTAGTTGTTTTCATATAATTGCTGTGTTTGTTTTGGTAGGTA
>NC_058132.1:435178133-435220819 GCF_016433145.1 Gracilinanus agilis
TATCCCCTCCCTTGATTGACTTCCCTTTCTACCCCCTCCCTTATTTCCCCCCCTTTTTGTTTTTAAAAGCCTTATGAATTCTGTCCCCCTTCTCCCCTCCTTTTTTTTTCCCTCCCCACTCCCCTGCTCCCCTTGGTTTATCCCTTCTAACTTTCTCAGAAGGGTTAGATAAGAGTTTTATTTCCCAATGGATAGTTTAACTACTCTTCCCTCTCCGGGTTGATTACACTAAGAGTAAGGTTTGATTATTACCTCTTAATGCTCTCTTCCTCTCCTTCTTATAATAGTATTTGTCCCCTCTCCCTTCCATGCCCTCTTTGTGTGTAATAGAATATTCTATTTTCTTATTCACTCAAGTTTCTCTTGGTATCCCCTGCTATTTACCCCCTCTTTCCCATCCCCCACGCCATCTTATATTATTTAGTGTTCCACCCTCACCCTTTTAATTATTCTTCTGATTACTATAATAGTGAATATTATAATAGTGAATAGAGTTCACTACAGAGAATTAAACATAACATTTCTCTACATAGGAATAAAGATAATTAGATCTCACTGAGGCCCTTAAAAAGGCAAATTTAAAAATTATAAGTTTTCTTTCTTTTCCCTCTGTAACTTATTTACCTTTTCAGGTTTCTCTCGATTTTTGTGGTTCGATATCAAACTTTCCATTCAGCCCTGGTCTTTTCTGTGCAAATACCTGGAATTCTTCAATTTTGTTGAATGCCCATACTTTCCCCTGGAAATATATAGTCAGTTTTGATGGGTAGTTGATCCGTGGTTGCAGGCCCAGCTCTCTTGCCTTGCTGAATATTGTATTCCAAGCCTTACGGTCTTTTAGTGTGGAGGCTGCCAGATCCTGTGTGATCCTGATTCGTGCTCCTTGATATTTGAATTGTTTCTTTCTGGCTTCTTGTAAGATTTTTTCTTTTGCTTGAAAGCTTTTGAATTTGGCAATAATATTTCTAACCGATTTCTTCTCTGGGTCGAATATGGTGGGTGTTCTATGAATCCTTTCAATGTCTATATTGCCCTCTTGTTGTAGGACTTCAGGGCAATTTTGCTGAATAATTTCTTTTAGTACAGAGTCCAGGTTTCTATTAATTTCTGGTTTTTCTGGAAGACCAATTATTCTCAAATTGTCTCTTCTAGACCGGTTTTCTTGGTCTGTCACTCTCTCATTGAGATATTTCATATTTCCTTCTATTTTTTCAGTCTTTTGACTTTGTTTTATTTGTTCTTGTTGTCTTGAGAGATCATTAGCTTCTAATTGCTCGATTCTAGCCATTAGGGACTGGTTATCGGCTATAATCTTTTGGTATTCCTTTTCAATCTTGTCATTTCTGGTGTTCAATTTGCTTATCAGTTCATTTGATTTCTGAGCCTCACTTTCCAATTGCAAGATTCTACCTTTTAAACTGTTATTTTCTTGCCAGATCTCTTCCATTTTCCTCAGAATCTCAGTTTTGAACTCTTCCATAGCTTGTGAGGAGTTTTCCTTATTTGAGGAGGGTCCGGATGCTTGTTTGTTCTCCTCCTCTGTTTGCTCGGTTGTCTGGATTTTCTCTGTGTAAAAGCTGTCGAGTGTTAAAGACTTCTTCTTTTTGTTATTATTCTTTCTCTTCTGAACTTCCTGATGCTGAGTAGCCATCATTATCCCAGCAGCTTCTCAGCTTTATCCTCGCGCTCAGTGTCTGTTCGCGATCTATTGGCTCCTGAGGTCTGAATTCTGGTTTTTTCCAAGGTCAAGCCCCCTGGTGTGCCCTCTTGCTTGATCCTCTGCTGGAGGTTTCTTTACAAGTCTCAGGGCGCTGCTTCCACAGTCGTATACCCGTCTGCACTGGTTCCCCACTTAGGCTTTAGTTCCTGGCTGTGTCTGCCTCCACCCACGCCTCTGCTCAGCCAGTACTCTTCGCCCAGCGTCCTGCTCCCACGCGCTCAGATTTCGAGTGCTTAAGTCTAGCTGCTCTCAGGAACAGGTCCCGGAGCTGCTGATGACTCGATGGGTGCCCCAAACTTGCCCTATTTCTTTTTAGCTGGGTTCGGAGCTATAGATGAGTGTGGAGGGGGTGGGGGTGGGGCGGTTGCTCAGCCCGCGATTGAGTGAGAGCCCTTTATAGCCTGGAAATGTCTCGATTCCATGTACCTTCCACGCTGTGCCCTGTTGTGCGGTTCCTCCGTTCGTCTGGACTTGTTTTTATGTCCCCTTGAGGAGTTTTGTATGTTTTGGTCAGGAGAGGTTAAGAGCTGCTTCTTACTCTGCCGCCATCTTAACCCGGAACCGCTCCCTTTTTGTCTTTGATACTGTCGATTTGGTTTTCTTCTTTCCTTTTTTTTATTAGATTGACCAGTACTTTGTCTATTTTATTTGTTTTTTCTAAATACCAGCTTCTAGTCTTATTTATTAATTCAATAGTTCTTTTACTTTCAATTTTATTAATTTCTCCCTAGATTTTTAGTATTTCTAATTTAGTTTTCATCTGGGAATTTTTTATTTGCTCACTTTCTAGTTTTTTGAGTTGTATACCCAATTCATTAATATATGCCCTCCTTAATTTGTTAATATATGCACTCAATGATATAAATTTCCCCCCTGAATACTGCCTTGACCGCATCGCACAGTGTTTGGTAGGATGTCTCATCATTATCAGTCTCTTCAATGAAATTGTTGATTGTGTCTATGATTTCTTCTTTGACAAATTGGTTTTGTAGAATTATATTGTTTAATTTCCAATTGGTTTTTGATTTGCCTGTCCAGGTGCCCTTACTAATTATTATTTTTATTGAATTATGATCTGGGAAGGTTATATTTATTATATCTGCTCTTTTGCATTTGTTTGCAATGTTTCTATGCCCGATTACATGGTCTATCTTTGTGAATGTACCATGTGCAGCTTAAAAAAAGGTATTCCTTTTTGTCCCAATTTATTTTTCTTCACATATCTATTAAATCTAATTTTTCTAGGACTTCATTCACCTCTCTTACCTCTTTCTTATTTATTTTTCCATTTGATTTATCTAGATCTGACAGAGGAATATTTAGATCTCCCACTATTATGGTTTTACTATCTATTTCCTTCTTGAGCTCTACCAGTTTCTCCTTTATGAATTTGGATTCTATACCACTTGGTGTATACATATTGAGGAGTGTTATTTCCTCATTTTTTATACTGCCTTTAATCAGGATGTAATGACCTTCCCTGTTTTTTTTAATCACATACACACGGTTTTACTTGCCAATTATTTTGTAACGGGATCCAGATAAAATATCTATTACAGACTCTATTTCTCTGAATGACTCCCAACAGCCTCCTGGAGGGGTCATGTTGTTTTTGGATTAACCAACCTGCTGGTACCAGAGCTTTTCAGGGCTCTGGTGACCAGGACCAAACACAAAGACTGCTTCAGCCTGAATTGGTCACATAGGGAATCCAGGTAACAGGCCCTCTCCTGACCCTATTTCTTCAATTGGCTTTCTACAATAATTTGTAGATAAAAGGGAAAAAGAACAAAATCAATGATTTCTACATTGAAAAAAATTCAATTTGGGGACAGTCCCTTTGAAAAAATAGTATACATTCAAAACATATTCTTTCAATCTGCCATAATTCAATTCACATCCAAAGTTCAATATGGATCTTCTGGAGCAGTGTGTGGTCTTTGCAGGCATCTTCAAATAGGTTCATCTTCTGTATTCTGGAATAACTTGTGGATGAAATATAAAATATTAAGTTCTTATTTCTTTAAATTTTAAGTAATGGAAAAATAAAACTATAACAAATCCTTGAATCAGGGCCCAATTAAAGTGATTTATATAATCATGGATTTACCCAGTCAGTGACCAGGACTACAGAAGGTTTGCCACACTATGAAAGACAGAAAAGGGTATAATGGGAAAAAGGGGATTTTGGTTTGAATATATTAAAAGTTTATGTCACCAGGGAATTGCACCAAAATGATTTTAGTGATTTATTTACAAAATATAGGAGAGAGTAGAAGTAGGGATATGAGAAGATGGTAGTGTAAGAAATTGTATTCAATTCTGGGTTTTACTCTGGCAGGGCTACAGAGGCGCAGCCAGAGCCTAAAAGTCAATTAACAAGGGGTTTGACCAAAAAGACTTCTCTCAATCAAGGGAGCCTCTAGAAGGCTAGTACCTCCTGGGGGGTTAAAGGAGTCAGTCTTCTTCATTCACTACGTGTAGTTTTAAGAGAGATTTAAGAGCAGTCTCACCAAGGTCTCAGTGGCCCAGATCCAGCACTCCTCCAGGTCCCAGCAATGAACAAGAAGAAAAAGCCCAGCTGATTGAGGTTTCTTTTTAAAGGGCCCTCTTTTGTATCACTTCCTGTGACCTTCTCTTAGTTTACGTGTCCAATCACAACAGACACTTTTTTTAGGACTGCCCATGAGGCAGTCAGTAAATTATGATTTGTTACTATAGCACACTTGGGTTATAGACCACCCAAAATGGAGATGTTTTCATCTTTTGTGATTAAATCTAAAGATGGGCAGTGTGGATTTAATTTAATTATCACAAGGGAGTAGATTATAGGAGCCAGGATAGTAGACAAATTAAGGTGCATTTTAGGGTTCAGGGAATTCCTGCCTCTGACATATATCAAAACAGCTGCAATCTCAAACCCCAAACAAGTTCAAGTCCTATTGCATTCACTCAACATTTCATCAATCCCACTGGATTAGTTGGTCTCTTTGACCTTGTGCTCAATTGAAACTGGGGCTGGAATCCAGAAGGAGAGTTTATTGGCTTGGCAGAGACAGAAAGTGAAGGGGGCATCAGGAGACCAAATCCCCTTGGTACCCTGGAAAGAGGATGCCAGCTATACCTAGAGCTAAATCCATGGAATGGCCAAATGGGGAAGAACCTAAAGCTGTAGGGTGTCAGACTGGGAAAGGATCTTAGAACACAGAATGTCAGAGCTGGGAGTAAACTTAGAATACAGAATGATATTGCTAAGAAAGTCATTAGAACACCAAATATCAGAACTTGTAGGATCTTAGAATATAGAACGTCAAAGTTGGAAGGGCACTTAGAACATGGAATATCGGATTTGGAATGCCATTATCTTGTGAGTTGGAGGGGATCTCAGAGACCATCTAATCTAACCCAAACCTTAACAAGAATCTCAGTTCTATCAAACCTATCAAATGGCCATCTAGACTTTACTGGAAAGACTCCAGTGATGGGAAATTCCCTTACTTACTGAGGCAGCCTGAGGGCAGGTCTAATGTTAGGGAGGTTTTCATTAAGTACAAATCTCAATTTACTAGTGTGTAATTTGTTCTTCAGTTTGCCCTTTGAAATCAAATAGATCTAGCCCGATCCGATATTTCCTGGAAGAAGTAAAGAGGGGTGAGGCTTAGGTTTTCATACGTTCTCAAAACTGAAAGGAACCTGGCAGGCTATCAGTCATCTGGTTGCAGACAACTGCCTGACCAGGGACCTTTTCTAGAGTATCTTGGCCTGGTAGAGAAGAAGGTAGATCTAGGTATGAATCCCATCCATTCCTGTTACATTATTACCCTCAAAGGTACAAGGTCCCTCAAATTCACAATAGCCCAATTAATGATAATAGCAAACAGACCCATTATAATATAGGATTCACATGAGTTTATATAAAGCTACTTGCTGTGTGATATTTAAAAACAAAGTATGAACTGATGTATACTTGTAACAAATCTACAGATATAGGAAATCTTTCAACCTGGGCAACAGCTAATGAAAACTTATTTTGGGTCTATAATACCACCAAGAAATCTAGATTGTTCTGGTGGAAGTAAATTAAACTGAAGAGTTAAAATATTATGCATGCAGGATCTCATTTTGGCTTCCTGCTTTATATATAAAGTTTTGGTAGTAACTTCTATTTGGTTCTCTACCTTTTAATACAACAATATTATATATATCAGTGATTCCCAAAGTGGGTGCCACCACCCCCTAGTGAGTGTTGCAGCGATCCAGGGAGGTGGTGATGGCCACAGATTTTAATCAATGATTTGATATTTTGAAAATGAACATACCTGATGGGATTTTGGATCCTTTTTCAAGTGCAAACACAGAAAAATATCCATAGTTACAAGAGGAACTGATGGAAGTAACTACAAATGATGAATTGAAATTTAAATTCAAAAGAGGCTACCAACAATTCTGGCTACAAAAGGAAATCCCTACAGCTTATCCTGAAATATAGGCTGTAATTCAAAAGTTCTTAATTGCATTTCCTTCATCATATTTAGTTGAATGTGGATTCAGTGCAGTCACCAATTTATTAACAAGAACAAAAAAAGAAACCAATTGCAAATAGTCATTCGCTGTGATTTAAGATTACTGCTGATGAAAATAAAGCAGAGGATTACTAAATTGGTAGCAGCACACCAGGTTGAACCTTCTCGTTAAGATGATTTCAAATGTTTTAATTTTTTTGTATTACATTCTATCCAGAGTTCAATAAATAGTTTCATAATTTCAAACTTCAATGTTTCTAATTTCCACCTTTCTTTACTATATTTTACGAAAAAGGTAGATACAGTAATACATATATCTTTCCTGTTAATTGCTATTAAAATTAAAAAAAAATAATTTCCAGGAGGTGCTAAATAATATTTTTTTCTGGAAATGGGGTGGTAGGCCAAAAAAGTTTGGGAACAACTGATATATATTATCCATTCAGAGACTACTAGATATCTAAAGTCATTTCTCAAGACCCCTTAAAATTATAATTTAAATTCTTAAGTCATCATATTCTCCAAACTTGTACAAAGTTGTATACAGTTTTGATAGAGTCCATCCATCATTATATATGTGTCAATTAACAAAGGCACAATGAAAGAAAAGGCTGTATAAGCAACATGAGACCTCGATTGATCAGGTGACAAATCCAGAATACATAAGTTCTACAACAAGAGGGCAATATAGACATTGAAAGGATCCATAGATCACCCTATACACTAGACCCCGAAAAGACAACCCCCAGGAATATAATAGCCAAATTCAAGAGCTTCCAAGTAAAAGAAAAAAATTTCCAAGAAGCCAGAAAGAGACAATTCAAATATCAAGGAGCATCAATCAGGATCACACATGATCTGGCAGCCTCCACGCTAAAAGACCTCAAGGCTTGGAACACGATATTCAGAAAGGCAAGAGAGATGGGCCTTCAGCCACGGATCAACTACCCATTCGAAACTGACTATATACTTCCAGGGGAAAGTATGGGCATCCAACAAAATTGATGATTTCCAAGTTTTTGCACAAAAGAGACCAGGACTAAATGGAAAGTTTGATACCCAAACACAAAAATCAAGAGAAACATGAACAGGTAAATAAGAAACAGAGGGAAAAGAAAGAAAACTCATCATCTTTTAAACTTGACTTTTTAAGGGCTTAAAATCTGTATTATTAGGTGGAGAAATGCTATGTATAATTCTCTGTAGTGAACTCTATTCACTATTATAATATTCACTATTATAACAACCAGAAGAATAATTCATAGGGAGAGGATAGGATACTAAATGGTCTAAGATGACATAGTGGGGGGGGGGGGAAGAGGGAGGGAATAGTAAGGGACACCAAGAAAAATCTGAGTAAATAAGAAAAATAGGATATTCTATTACACACAAAGAGGGCATGGGAAGGGGAGGAGATAAATACTATTATAAGAAGGAGAAGAAGAGAGCATTAAGAGGGAATAATCAAACCTTACACTCAGTGTAATAAACCCAGAGAGGGAAGAGTAGCTTTATTATCCATTTGGATAAAAAACTCTATCTAACCCTACTGAGAAAATCAGAAGGGACAAACCAAAGGGAGCAGGGGAGCGGGGAGGTCAAAAAAGGGAGGGAAGAAGAAGAGGGAGGGAATTCATTAGGCCTTTAAAAAACAAAAAGAGGGGAATAAAAAATTAAGGGACAGAAAGGGAAGTCAAAGAAAGGAAGGGGATAAGGGATACCAGCTCAAAGGAAACCACTGGTTTAAAAGAAAATAGTGTAAGAAGAAGGGGTGGGTCTAGGGGAGGATATAAAAATGTAAGTGAATGCTCAACTGATAATTGTAACTCTGAATGTGAATGGGATGAACTTGCTCATAAAACAGAAGCAAATAGTAGAGTGGATCAAACACTAAAATCCTACCATATGTTGTCTACAAGAAACACATATGAGGCTGGTAGACACACAAAAGTTTAAGGTTAAGGGCTTGAGCAAAATCTTTTGTGCGTCAAATGAAAAAAAGAAGGCAGGAGTGGCTATTATGATCTCTAAAAAAGCCAAAGTAAAAATAGATATGATTAAAAAAGACAGGGAAGGTCATTACATCCTGATTAAAGGCAGTAAAAACAATGAGGAAATAAAACTGCTCAATATATATGCACCAAGTGATATAGCATCCAAATTCATAAAGGAGAAAAATGGCAGAGCTCAAGAAGGAAATAGATAGTAAAACCATACTAGTGGGAGATCTAAATATTCCTCTTTCAGATCTAGAAAAATCAAACCAAAAAATAAATAAGAAAGTGGTAAGAGAGATGAATGAAGTTCTAGAAAAATTAGATTTAATTGATATGTGGAGAAAAATAAATCGGGACAAAAAGGAATACATCTTCTTCTCAGCTGCACATGGTACATTCCCCAAAATTGACCATGTAATAGGATATAGAATCATTGCAAACAAATGCAAAAGAGCAGATAAAATAAAGGTAACCTTCTCAGATCATAATGCAATAAAAATAATAATTAGTAAGGGTACCTGGACAGGCAAATCAAAAACCAATCGGAAATTAAAAAATATAATTTTCGAAAACCAGCTAGTCAAAGAACAAATCATAGAAACAATCAACAATTTCTTTGAAGAGAATGACAATGATGAGACATCCTACCAAACTCTGTGCGATGTGGCCAAGGCAGTACTCAGGGGAAATTTATATCCCTGAGTGCATATATTAACAAATTAAGGAGGGCAGAGATTAATGAATTGGGCATGCAACTCAAAAAATTAGAAAGCAAGCAAATTAAAAATCCCCAGATGAAAACTAAATTAGAAATACTAAAAATCAAGGGAGAAATTAATGAAATAGAAAAGTAAAGAAATATTGAATTAATAAATAAGACTAGAAGCTGGTATTTTGAAAAAAACATAAAATAGACAAACTACTGGTCAATCTAATAAAAAAAAAGGAAAGAAGAAAACCAAACTGACAGTATCAAAGATGAAAAGGGAGACCTTAACTCTAATGAAGGGGAAATTAAGGCAATCATTAAAAACTATTTTGCCCAATTATATGGCAATAAATAGAACAATTTAGGAGATATGGATGAATATTTACAAAAAATATAAACTGCCTAGATTAACAGAAAAAAATAGAGTACCTAAATAATCCCATATCAGAAAAAGAAATTGAACACGCCATCAAAGAACTGCCTAAGAAAAAATTACCAGGGCCTGATAGATTCACAAGTGAATTCTATCAGACATTCAAAGAGCAACTAATCCCAATACTATACAAAATATTTGATGTGATAAGCAAAGAAGGAGTCCTACCAAATTACTTTTATGACACAAATATGGTACTGATTCCAAAGCCAGGGAGATGAAAAACAGAGAAAGAAAACTACAGACCAATCTCCCTAATGAACATAGATGCAAAAATCTTAAATAGAATACTAGCAAAGAGACTCCAGCAAGTAATTAAGAATATCATCCACCATGATTAGGTGGGATTTATACCAGGAATGTAAGGATGGTTCAACATTAGGAAAACCACCCACATAATTGGCCATATCAACAGTCTAACAAACAAAAATCACATGATTATCTCAATAGATGCTGAAAAAACATTTGACAAAATACAGCATCCATTCCTATTGAAAACACTGAAAAGTATAGGAATAGAAGGACCTTTCCTAAAAATAATAAACAGTATATACCTAAAACCATCAACAAACATCATATGCAATGGGGATAAATTAGAAGCCTTCCCAATAAGTTCAGAAGTAAATCAAGGATGCCCATTATCACCTCTATTATTCAACATAGTACTAGAAACACTAGCAGTTGCAATTAGAGAAGAAAAAGAATTTGAAGGTATCAAAATAGGCAATGAGGAGACTAAGCTATCACTCTTTGCAGATGATATGATGGTATACTTAAAAAATCCTAGAGAATCAACCAAGAAGCTTGTAGAAATAATCAACAACTTTATCAAAGTTGAAGGATACAAAATAAATGCACATAAATCATCAACATTTCTATACATCACCAATACATTAGAGCAGCAAGAAGTAGAAAGAGAAACACCATTTAAAATAACCCTAGACATTATATAATATTTAGGAATCTACCTACCAAAACAAACACAGCAATTATATGAAAACAACTACAAAACACTTTCCAAACAAATAAAACTGGATCTAAACAATTGGAAAGCCATTGATTGCTCATGGGTAGGATGAGCTAACATAATAAAAATGACAATTCTACCCAAATTAATTCACCTATTTAGCGCCATACCTATCAAGCTACCAAAAAACTTCTTTACTGAATTAGAAAAAATTATAACAAATTTCATTTGGAATAACAAAAGATCAAGAATATCAAGGGAAATAATGAAAAAAATGTGAAGGAATGGGTCCAAGCAATACCAGATATTAAACTATACTATAAAGCAGCAGTCATCAAAACAATATGGTACTGGCTAAGAGATAGAGAGGAGGATCAGTGGAATAGACTTGGGGTAAATGACATCAGCAAGACAGTGTATGATAAACCCAAAGAGTCCAACTTTTGGGACATAAATCCACTAATTGACAAAAACTGCTGGGAAATTTGAAACAATATGGGAGAGATTAGGTCTAGATCAACACCTCACACCCTATACAAAGATAAATTCAGAATGGGTGAATGACTTGAATATAAAGAGGGAAACTATGAACAAGTTAAGTGAACACAGAATAGTTTACTTGTCAGATCTCTGGGAAAGGAAAGACTTTAAAACCAAGCAAGAGTTAGAGAAAATTACAAAATGTAAATTAAATGGTTTTGATTATATTAAACTAAAAAGTTTTTGTACAAACAAAAACAATGTAGTCAAAATCAGAAGGGAAACAACAAATTGGGAAAAAATCTTTATAACTAAAAACTCTGACAGGGGTCTAATTACTCAAATATACAAGGAGTTAAAGCAATTGTATAAAAAATCAAGCCATTCCCCAATTGATAAATGGGCAAGAGACATGAATAGGCAATTTTCAGGTAAAGAAATCAAAAGTATCAATAAGCACATGAGAAAGTGTTCCAAATCTCTAATAATTAGAGAAATGCAAATCAAAACAACTCTGAGGTATCACCTCACACCTAGCAGATTGGCTAAAATGAAAGAAGGGGAGAGTAATGAATGTTGGAGGGTATGTGGCAAAATTTGGACATTGATGTATTGCTGGTGGAGTTATGAACTGATCCAACCATTCTGGCTGGCAATTTGGAACTATGCTGAAAGGGCTATAAAAATGCCTGCCGTTTGATCCAGCCATACCATTCTTGGGATTGTACCTCAAAGAGATCTTAGATAAATAGACTTGTATGAAAATATTTATAGCTGTGCTTTTTGTGGTGGCAAAAAACTGGAAAAGGAGGGTATGTCCTTCAATTGGGGAATGGCTGAACAAATTGTGGTATATGCTGGTGATGGAATACTATTGTACTAAAAGGAATAATAAATTAGAGGAGTTCCAGGTGAACTGGAAAGACCTCCAGGAACTGATGCAGAGTGAAAGGAGCAGAGCCAGAAGAACATTATACAGAGACTGATATACTATTGTAAAATTGAATGTGATGGACTTCTGTACCAGTGGCAATGCAATGACCCAGGACAATTCTGAGGGATTTATGGTAATGAATGCTACCCACATTCAGAGGAAGGACTGCAGGAGAGGAAACATATAAGAGAAACAACTGCTTGAACGCATGTGTCGGGGTGGACATCATTGGGGATGTAGACTCATAACTACCACACCAATGCAACTATCAACAATTTGGAAATAGGTCTTGATCAAGGACACATGACAAAACCAGTGGAAATGTGCATTGGCCATGGGTGGGGGGAGTCAAGGGGGTCAAGGGGAAAGTAGGAGCATGAATCATGTAACCATGTTAAAAATGAATATTAATAAATGTTTAAATTAAAAAAAATATTATCTGCCTCGCCTTTTGATCCAGCCATAGCACTGCTTGGATTTCCCCCCCCCCCCCGAAGAGATAATAAGGAAAAAGACTTGTACAAAAATATTTATTGCTGCTCTCTTTTTGGTGGCAAAAAATTGGAAAATGAGGGTATGGTCCTCAATTGGGGAATGGCTGAACAACTTGTGGTATCTGTTGGTGATGGAATACTATTGTGCTCAAAGGAATAATAATCCGGCGGAATTCAATGTGAACTGGAATAACCTCCAGAAATTGATGCAGAATGAAAGGAGGAGAACTAGGAGAACATTATATACAAAGACTTATACACAGTGGTAAAATCGAACATAACAGACTTCTCTACTAGCAGCAATGCAAGGATCCAGAGCAAGGCTGAGGGAATTATGAGAAAGGAAACTAGCCACATTCAGAGGAAGAAATGTGAGAGAAGAAACATAGAAGAAAAACAACTGCTTGAACACAGGTGGTGATGGGGATATTTTTGGGGATGTAGACACTAAACGATAACTCTAGTCCAGCTATCAATAATGTCAAATTAGGTCTTAAGCAATGATACGTGTAAAACTCAGTGGAACTGTGCGTTGGCTAAGGGGGTCTTTGGGGGATTTGTGGGAAAGGGAAAGAACATGAAATATGTAACTATGGGAAAATATATAAGGAAAAATAATTTTAAAAAATGGTTCCCCTTTGACCCTCAGGAATGGTTTTATTTTATAGCTCAGTCTATGAAATGGAGATGCATTCTCTCTCATTATTTTTCTTTAAATATTTTATACTCAGGGTGGAGACCTGCTAAATACTAAATTTTATTTAGCAAACTAAACATTATGGAGTATTTACTATTTAGTATTTAGCTTAATACAAGGACTATCTTGGTTCTTAAAATCAGATTTAGACCCTGTGTTGGAAAGTATATTCTGTGCAGCCATTTGGTGAGTCCCTTATTTATTTATTTATCTGTTTATTTATTATTTATAACTTATTTAGAATATTTTCCATGGTTACTTGATTCATGATTTTTCCCACCTCTCTCCCCTCCCCCCACCTTGACCTGACAAGCAATCCCACTGGGTTTTACAAGTATCATTATTCAAAATCTATTTCCATCAGCAACTTTTAAGTTAATCAATCAAAAACTTAAGTACCCCTACTTAATACCTCAGCAGTCACTAAGTATGAGAGTTCACAAGTTACTTGCTAGAGTGGATGACAACTTCAGAGGCCACTGCCCCCCAAAATCCTCCTCCCCACACACACAGTGCTAGGCAAATTGGAAGACTTAGATTGGTTCCCAAAAAGTTGGGAAGGGACAGGAAGTGACATGGAAAAAGGACTATAAAAAGTCCTGAATTTCTTGTCTAGGGAACTTTTCCTTTGGAGTTTCTGCTCCTTGAAATTTCTCCTTTGGAGTTCTTCTTTGGAGTTTCTGCTCCTTTGATCTTCTTCTTTGGACTTCTTTGGAGGAGGTTTCCTTGGGGCTTTTGGACTTTGACTTTGACTTGGAGCTTTAGGACTTTCAACTGGATTTTTGGCTTCAGGATTTCAACTTTTGGCTTTGGAGCTTTTTGGAGTCAGGAACTTTCTTGTTGGGTTCACTGCTGGCTCACAAGAGGTTTTTCTGCATTGGAACCTTGCCTGGATCTTGCCCAGCTTGCTGGTGAGTGATTAAGATTCCCATGTGGAGATTGGAACTCTGTTGCTTCATTTCACTGGATCAGCATTTAGGGTAGGCTAGGCAGTCTCCTTACCTTTTTCCATTCCACATTTCCCTCTTTTTACTAATATTCCAATTAAATAAAATTGCTAAAAGTTGCAAATAGTTTTCTTGCTTTAAGGGATAATCAATGATCACCACTTTTTATAACTCTCTTATTTAGTCAAAATCCAAATTTAACTATTATTCCTGTTATTCATATTTACAATACAGTGATCTTTTTACATAAAAAACCCTAATTATATCCCAATTGAACTACATTATCTATCATATGTCTTTCTTCTATGTTTCTGTTCCCACAGTTCTTTCTCTGGATGTGGATAGCATTCTTTCTTATAAGTTATTCTGCATTGTTCTGGATCATTGCATTGCTGGTAGTAGAAAAGTCTATTACATTTGATTGTGTCACAGTGTATCAGTCTGTGTGTACAATATCCTCCTGGCTCTACTCTTTTCACTTTGTGTCAATTTTTGAAGATCTTTCCAGTAATATGGAATTCTCCAGTTCATTATTCCTTTCAGCCCAATAGTATACCATCACAATAAAATACCACAATTTGTTCAACTATTCCCCAATTTATGATCACCCCTTCATTTTCCAATTTTTTGCCACCACAAAAAGTGAGGCTATAAATATTTTTGTACAAGTATTTTTCCTTATCATTTTATTGTGGGCACAACCCCAGCAGTGGTATGATGGGATCAAAAGGAAAGCAATCTTTTAAAGCCCTTTGAGCATAATTCCAAATTGCCCTCCAGAATGGTTGAAACAATTCACAACTCCACAAGCAGTGTATTAGTGTCCCAATTTTTCCACATCCTGTCCAACATTTATCACTTTTCTTTGCTGCCATCTTGGTCAGCCTACTAGGTTGAGGTGGTACCTCAATGTTGTTTTTAGTTGCATTTCTCTAATCAGGAGGGATTTAGAAAACTTTTTCCATATTTCCATTGAAAGTTTTGTTTTCTTCATGTGAAAACTGCCTATTCATATCGCTTGACCTTTTGTCAATTGGGGAATGGCTTGATTTTTGGCATATCTGACTTATTTTCTCATATTTTGAGGATATTAAACCTTTGTCAAAGAGTTTTGTTATAAAAATGTTCTCCCAGTTTATTGTTTTCCTTCTAATTTTGGTTGCTTTGGTTTTGTTTGTACAAAATCTTTTTAATTTGATATAAGCAAAGTCATTCATTTTGCATTTTGTAATGTTCTCTATCTCTTCCTTGCTCTTAAATTCCTTCATTTCCCACAGATATGACAGGTATACTATTCTATGTTCATTTATTTTATTTATGATTTCACTCTTTATATTTAAGTAATTTACCCATTTTAAATTTATCTTGGTATAGGGTATATGATGTTGATATAAACCTAATTTTCCCCATAGTTTTTTTCCAGTTTTCTAAGAAGTTTTTGTCAAATTGTGAGTTCTTGTCCCCAAAGCTGGGGTCTTTGGGTTCATTGAACACTAGCTTACTGAAGTCATTTATCCCAAGTCTATTCCATTGATCCACCCTTCTGTCTCTTAGCCAATAGCATATTGTTTTGATGACCACTGCTTTATAGTAGAGTTCAAGATCCCGCACTGCTAGGTCCCATCCTTCAACTATTTTTTCATTATTTCCCTTAATATTTTTGATCTTTCATTTTTCACATGAACTTTGTTATAATTTTTTCAAATTCTATAAAAATGTTTTTCATTAGTTTGATAGATGTGGCACTGAATGAGGAAATTAATTTGGGTAGGATTGTCATTTTTATTATATTAACTCATTCAACCCATGAGCAATTAATATTTTTCTAATTATTTAGATCCAGTTTTTATTGTGTGAGAAGTGTTTTGTACTAGTGGTCATATAATTTCTGTGTTTATGTTGGTATATAGATTCCTAAATAATTTATATTGTCTAAAGCAGTGATGGGCAAATTTTTTAAAGAGGGGGCTAAAGGAAAGGAAATGCTCATCTGTCAGTCTGTTTCTAAGGCAATTCTTTCGAAGTTTCATTGTATTGTATCCTACTCATTGTATTCTTCAGATTAGGAATAATGTCGCGTGGCCAGATAGAACATTTCGGGAGGCCACATCTAGCTTGTGGGCCATAGTTTGCCCATCACTGGTCTAGAGTGATTTTAAATGGAATTTCTCTTTCTAACTTCTGCTGCAGAGTTTTGTAGGAAATATATAGATATGGTGATGATTCATGTAGATTTATTTTGTCCTGCAACTTTGCTAAAATTGTTAATTCTGTATAGAGTGATAGTTTAGTTTCTCCATTGTCTACTTTAATCCCTTCACTTTCTTTTACTTCTCTAGTGTTACAGCTAGAATTTCTAGTAAAACATTAAGTAATAGGGGTAATAATGGTCATCTTTTCTTCGTTCCTGTTCTATTTGTTCTATTTTAGGTGCATTTTTTTTGTGGTTGTTGTTTGGTCATGTTTCCTATCTAAATATTGGTAGGATCTATTTTTTGGGAAGTTCGGGTATCCTCTTAAATTTCAGTTCTTGCTTGATGTTATTTTCAACTTATTTTATGGGTCTGAGTGCTGAGAGCTCTGGTAGCCCCTTCCCTATGCTGATTTAATTGACATTTGAGATGCTAATGGGTTACAGACTTGCCCCACGCTTGGGTGTAAGTTTTGATTTCACTCTGACCTTGACCAGGTCAAGGGCTGATCAAATCCTACTTCTAGGCTTAGGCTCAAGTGTTTGTCTTGCTGAGTTCTTGATCCAATCAGGCATACCCTTGATTGCCCTGTCTTGGAGCTCTGCCCTGATTTTATGCATAATAATCAGTACTTAGTACTTAGTACTATCAACTACCTCAAACTGTATACTATGTCCTCATCCCAAACCTAGAATTCCAGTATCTGATTCTCCTGTATTTGTAGCTATTCTCTAATTAGAGATGTCATGAGTAGGGATGGAATGAAGGCATCAGAAGGGATATATATTGGTTTCAGTGTCATGAAGTTGGCCTGTTTTTCTCTCACTTGCCTTTCTAGCTGCTTAGCTGCTCACTCTGGTCCCTCTTTCTGTACTAGCTCTTTAGTTGCTCACACTCAAGCCTCTTCTCTGATTCTGGACCCCCCTGGATGCCTGTTTGCTAGCATTCACATCTTTCTCACTCTTGGACTATATTGCCTTCTGTACCTCTCAAAATTTGCCATTTTTGTGGTGCTCTATTGTTTAATTACTTAGGCAGATGATTTAATAAATTGATGTTTTAAAACTAAAAATAAAGTTTCTAGAGAATTTATTTCATTGTAGCATCCAAATATTTATATTGTCTATAGTGTGGATTTTCTGACATTTCTAGCAAGCAATATTTTTATCTTGAATAACAACTATTCATTCATTTCATTTATCAGGGTAGATCACTTTCATATGATCCTTGCAAATGAAAACTCTTTGACTTGACCTTTCTTGGTCTTTTCTTTTCTCAACTATTAAAATAAAAGTGTTAACACACATAATCTCCATGGTCCTTTCAAACTTTTTCCTATAGTTATATGGTTTGGTAAAAGTCCAAGAAGAATTCCTAGTGGATTAGAACATTCATATGTATTAGAAATTATGCTAAAATTTGAGTTTTCTGGAGTTGAAGGAAAAAAATGGTCTGCAAAAAATTGTCCTTGAGACAGTGATAATGAACAATTGTGTTGGTACACATAATTGCTAATTTAGTTAAAATCAAATCAAAGAGGATTACAACTGCTGAGATTATGACTACATACAAATGAAGGAAAAATTAAATGTTTACAAGACTTGATTAGTCATCTACTTATTTCAATGAATTAAAACAGGAATGGTAATTTTGTCAGTCCATTGTTTGGAACTTCATTAAGTGAAATTTCTCTATTACCTTTACCTAGATATTCCCTTAAATAAAGACCATCCCCAAAAGAGAAGATCTTTTTATTGAATCTCATAATGAATTTTTGGAAGAGTAGGATTTATCTAGGAAACCAATTTTAATGTCAAATAATCTTACTTCATAAGAAATCTCTTGTTCTATAGAATTACATTTTTGACTTTTCAATATATGTAGAAAATGATAAAAGGCGATAAGTCTTCAGGCATATAAAATGATATTAATAATTTTCATATAGTGAATTAATATTATTAATATATCTTCAATTCATAATACTTGGAATAAACAATTATATTCCTTTGTTCTTTCCATACAGGCCAAATTTTCTAATCCTTTAAAAATCTTCATGATTCTTTTATTAATTCTCCTTAAATTCTCAGAATCTCATTTAGTTATGTAACCAAAACTAGATATGGTATACTTGTAAGAATCTGACAGAAGTTGAGAGTAATTGGACAATTAATCCATGACTTTTTGACTCTATATTCATTTCATTCAATTTTTTATTTTTAGAAAATTTTTCCATGGTTATATGATTCATGTTCTTACTCTCCCCTCCACTCTCTCCACTCACCACACCCCCCCAAGCCCCCAGTCTTTGAGCATTTCCACTGGTTTTTATATGAGTCATCAATCAACACCTATTTCCATATTATTGATAATTGCACTGGGGTGGTCCTTTAGAGTCTACATCCCAAATTATATTGGCATCAACCCATTAGTTCAAGTAGTTGTTTTTCTTTTGTATTTCTAGACTTGCAGTTCTTCCTCTGAATGTGGATAGTGTTCTTTTTCATAAGTCCCTCAGAATTGTCCCAGATAATTGCATTACTGCTACTACAGGAGTCCATTACATTTGATTTTACCATAGTGTGTCAGTCTCTATGTACAATGTTCTCCTGGTTCTGCTCCTTTCACTCTACATCAATTCCTGGAGGTCATTCTAGTTCATATGGAATTCCTCCAGTTCATTATTTCTGTGAGCATAATAGTATTCCATCAACAGCATATACCACAAGTTCTTCAGCCATTCCTCAATTGATGGGCATACCCTCATTTTCCAGTTTTTTGCAACCTCAGAGTGAGCACAGCTATAAATATTTTTGTACAAGTCTTTTTCCATATGATCTCTTAATGGTACAAACCCAGCAATGCTATGGCTGGATCAAAAGGCAGGCAATCTTTTAGAGTTCTTTGAGCATAGTTCCAAATTGCCATCCAGAATGGATGGATCAGTTTACATCTCCACCAGCAATACATTAATGTCCCAATTTTGCAACATCCCCTCCAACATTCATTACTCTCCCCTACTCTCATTTTAGCCAATCTGCTAGGTGTGAGGTGGTACCTCAGAGTTGTTTTGATTTGCATTTCTTTAATTATTAGAGATTTAGAGCACTTAGGGAGAAGGTTTCTTAATGCAAATAATGTAAGCAATTAAAAAATAGATTAAAAAGAATTTGTAGGTTGGAAAACATATAAAAAATCTTCTCCAAAAAGTATAGTGTGATTTGTGATCAAGTTGTTTTACTTCTTAGACAGAAATTGCTATAGTTTGAAGAAGTGCCAGCTGTATGAGGTAATTTTTTTCTTAATAATGGATGGTTTTAAAGTTTTGTATGAGGTAGTTTTATGTCAGTGTTTTATAGTCTCAGATTGCTAGGGAGGAGAACAATCTGGTGTAATTTTCTGCTACAAGATATGGGAAAAAATTCAATTTCATGTTCCCTCAGTTGCCTACACATAGTTCTATCTAGTTTTAGGAAGGTAATTTGCACAAGTAACTTAAAAAGAGAGTATCAGCATTTATCACTATTACAACTTATCTATTTCTAAAGAACATGACCTAAGAATAATCTTTCTTTAAGCCTCCTCCCAATCTTAATTCCTTTAGTCTGCATATTAGTTTCAGTTTTCCTTTGAGAAAAAATTATGGTTGGTGAAAAAAACTGTATTTGTAAATAATGTAAGGGATATTTTCATACTCTATGAAATGACCTCAAAGAGAAATATAAAATACCAAACTGATACTTTGCTACTCACTGATTATTTTGAGTTTCTTTGACAGATATATTTCAGTCTTCCTTCTCAGCTGTTCTAATTTTGCTTTGGTGCTTTGACTTAGGACACTGAGGATTGAAAATTCATTCAGGGGCTTTCTTTGAGAGACAAAATGATTGTTGCCAGACTGGATTTTCTATATGGACATGGGGTAATATTTGTAGAGGACTGTAAAAGTATTCAGTATTTTAATTCTGTATATGTGTGGTAATAAGATTCAATTAGAAGCTCTAAGGATCTAATTTGTGCAAGGGGGATGGGACAAAAGGAGCCAGGGAAGGAGTAACTGACAGTTGGTGACAGTTGGTGACCCTTGAGACCAGAGGGAATTCTGGGTAACTCTTGGGAGGAGGAAGGAGGACTTCTGGCAGAGGACTGAGAGACTGAGAGGACTCAGCTCAAATCCAGTCCTGGGGGGGGTTCCTGAGGATCTTTCTTTGGACAATGATACCCCAATTCCCTGGTCAAAGGCATCCCATCACTTCTCACCCAGCAAGACTTCAATCATCAAGTCAGCTAAGTTTTGGACTCCATTTTGGGAGTGATCTCTTGGGCTCCTTCTCCCATTACCCAACCTTGCTGAGAGACCCTTTCTGGTTTAACTTACAATTATAGAAAAGGATAGAAACAGGAAATAGAAATAGAAAAACAGAAGGGGAAGTTGAGAGGGGAACCGCTTAGGAGTGGGAACCCCAAAGGTTCCTACCTGAATGAAGAACCCCATAGAAATAGAGAAGAGGGCACCCCAAATCCCTCTGCCCTTCACCCCTTTTCCCAACCCCCAATTGTGAATAATAAAAGTCATTCATTAGTCAGATAGCATTCCAAAGTGCCTAAGAGACAATGTGGGGAGAAGGGAACCACAGCTAGGTCTAGTTGCCTCCATTTTGGAGCCAGACCACCCTCTGTGAAGTTGACTAACCTCGGGAGAGGCTTGCTTGAACCCCACCCTCATTCAGAATCAGATCGATGTATCCCATAACTCATCTTATAAGGGAGCCTTGCTCCCAACTCCTGTGGGGTGGCACGACCATCCATGTCACCCAGTTTAGGGGTGACACCCCCCCCACCCCAAAGTCTCCAAGCATATATTCGATGGGAAGGGAGAGCTAGAAGAAAGTCTCACTACATAGACTCTCTCTCCTTTCTATTATAACATTTGGAACTGGCTCTCTTAATTATTATAAAAATTTAATTTCTTAAGTACTCATTTAATACTTCATTACAAGAAACAATTCCAGAGGGGATAGCTGGGTAGCTCAGTGGATTGAGAACCAGGCCTAGAAACAGGAGGTCGTAGGTTCAAATCTGGCCTCAGACACTTCCTAGCTGTGTGACCCTGGCCAAGTCACTTGACTCAAATTGCCCACCCTCATGGCTCTTCTGCCTTGGAGCCACAATGCACAGTATTGACTCCAAGACAGAAGGTAAGGGTTTAAAAAAAATAAAAAGAAACAATTCCAGGCCCTGGAGATAAAGACAAAAAGGAATTAATACTTAGCCTCAAGAATTTTAAATTCTACTGAGGGAAAAAAACATATTAAGTGCTCAGTAATTATAAAATTTATACCTGGAAAATACAATGTTTGGCTTTGAGAACCTAATATTTTTGGAGGGAGTGGCAGGAAAAAGAAATGCCATATATCGGAGGTGATATGCATTCTTAGCCTTGAAGTGTTCCAAAAGAGAGATGTGACACTCTATTGAGGGAGTAGACTCTTCCAAGATTGTAAGAAATGTAAGATTGTTCAGGGGAAAATAGAGATCAAAGAGATTTAATTTCAAAGGAAAATTTAAAGGACTTCCAAGAAAGGAATTGAAAACAAAGGAAACTTTTGGAGAATGAAGAATCTCCTAAGGTGTCCATTTTCTTTGAAAATAAAACTGAAGAATTTTGAGGACTACTATGATAGTCCATACATAGAAAAGTCTTTAAATTCAATTTCATGTGAATATCATAAGGTATGCTAGTTATCCAAAGTGGGATGATTGTATAAGGCTCCCTGGGATATATCTTAGTGTTAATAGGTTTTGTTAAAAAAATATTTTATGAGAAACTTTAAAAAATAGCAATATCTTAGGCTTATTAAAAACTGTTCTCAACGTTAGGGAACAAGTCAATAAAAGTGTTAAAAAAGTTAAAGAATTGCAATTGGATATTTGGAATAAGAATAGTTTAGCATTTGAAAAACAGTGTGTTTAAAAAAGATCTTAATATTGGAGAATGAACCATTTATTTGACATTGTAAGCTTTTCAATTTTACTAATAATCAGAACAGAATGAAAATTGTTGGATTAAAAAAGGGAATTATAAATTAAAAATATAATTTTTATTATAATAGCAAGATCAGGTATCTACAATTTTAAAAATTAATGAGATTTTTAATCCCAGAGAATCAACTAAGAAGCTTGTAGAAATAATCAACAACTTTAGCAAAGTTGCAGGATACAAAATAAATGCACATAAATCATCAGCATTTCTATACATTTCCAANAGAGGAGGGACTGCAGGAGAGGAAACATATAGGAAAAACAACTGCATGAACGCATGGGTCGGGGTGGACATGATTGAGGGTGTAGACTCGAAACTACCACACCAATGCAACTACCAACAATTTGGAAATTGGTCTCGATCAAGGACACATGACAAAACTAGTGGAAATGCGCATGGATGGGGGGGCCCGGGGGGGGGGGTTGAAGGGGAAAGGAGGAGCATGAATCATGTAACCATGTTAAAAATGAATATTAATAAATGTAAAAAAAAATACATTGGGGCATTGAAAGGCTAAATAAATTGCCCAAGGTCAAAAAAAAAAACAAAAAAAAAAAACAAAAAAAAAATTAATGAGATTTTTAGATAGCAAATTTTTTCTCTCTTATTTTTTCTATACTTAGGAAAAATAATAAAAAGAAAGGCAAAACCTTCAACTCAAAAATTCAAAGCAATACCTCCCATTTTCCACATTCAAAAACATCTCTCTGGCTTTCCTTTCTCCTTTCTTCCTTTTCTCCTCCCTATCTCTGCCTTTCTGTCTCTGTTTCTGTGTCTCTGTCTCTCTCTCTCTCTCTGTGAATTATTTTTAAAAAACAAACAAAACCTTCATGGTGCCCTTACACTTTGAAAGAAGAAACAAAAGCATGACAATTGAAAAGTTAGTCATCAAATATCTACAGAATATTTAGTTTAAAAGGTAACTTTAATTTTAGATAAACTTGGGTATTTGTAAGAAAAACTACTACCTAAGAGGAAGCAGTTTAGTACAGGCTCAATTCAAAATAGTGAAAGGAATGGCTAATTGATTAGTTCATTATGGCAGGTGACAGAAGTATGAGAAATAAAATTACAGATCAATTTAGTTAATTTTAATATTTAATGGTATATAGCTTTTTCGCCCTATTTGTTTTAACCCTTGCCACTTTTTACTTGGTTTCTTATTGACTATTTTAAAGATAATAATAATTGCTTATATTTATATAGAGCTTTGAGGTTTACAAAATACTTTACACACATCTCATTTTGTTCTCAAATCAACCCTGAGAGGTATGTATTATTATTGTGCCTATTTTACTGATGAGAAAATTGAGTGTCATTCAGGTTATGTGACTTGTCTGAGGTCATAAAACCACTTAGTGTCTGAGGCAAGATTTTAACTCAGGCTTTCTAAACTTCTACTCCAGCACCCTATCTATGGTTGCTACAAACATTTTAATTCACACAGTAATTTGCTTATTTTAAAAAAATCTTTAAAATACCAAAGAATATTTTTAAATAAATATTACTCAGTCAGTAATATGACTGGTAGGTCAGCACTACCAATATCTTAATTCTCTTCTAATCTTATATCAAGGGAATGAAATAATGAAAAACTCTGAAAAGTCTAAAGAGGAAGAAATGGACTTCATAAATATATTTCTGAAAATGAAATTTCTTTAAAAGGGAGAACACAATGTCACAGCATATTATATATGTATATGTGTGTGTATTATATAATAATATTGATGGGTAAACAGCCCCATGAAAAGTTGCTTTATCAGAGGTTACTCAAGCAAATTTCAAATGCAAAACAAATCACCTAAGCCAATATTTTCCCATTAAGATTAAGTAAAAGTAGATAACATCAAGTCTCATTTCAATATATGTATACTGCCAAAAAAGGTTCTATATGTTTCTTTCTTTCTCTGCCTCTGTCTCTGTCTCTGTCTGTCTCTGTCTCTCTCTCTGGTGAAAAAGAGGCAATGGGTCATCATGGATCAGGTTGGGGCTGGAGCGATTTAAAGACCAGAAGGTTGTGGAATAGTAAGGGAGTGTGTGATTTCCCCCCAGAGAAAGGAGTAAGTGACAAACAGTAACAGGAAATGGACATAGAACTTTTACTTCTTTATCTCATTTACACCATAATTTTAACACTAAATAGTGAAAATTTTCCCATTTCCCTTTGATAACCAAAGTGATGAGTTCAGAATAATTGCACATAGGCAAACTAGTGGTATAATTTTCTTTCTATGCTTACTTTAAAAAGTAATTAGATGAATTTCAGGCTATGATGGCCACAGAGCAGAAGCAAGGGTCTTCTTCACCTCACCAATGACCGATATAAAGTGCCTGGAAAGGACAAAAATCAAAATCAGATAAGTGAAGGTATGTCCTCTATCATAGGACATACCTTTGAAGGTAGTCAGGGTTTGGATATTTCTATGCTATAAGGTGAAATAGATAACTGCCTTCACAGTATAACACAAGGGTTACACACACAACCAAGACACACCCACACACCCACAAGTAAGAGGATACACAAGATAACTGAGAACCTACCCAAGGGATTTGTGAATTGAGTAAAACCACATTGGTTGGTGAATGACAGTTGGCAGTTTACTGGTCAACCTAGCCAGTGGAAAGACAAGGGTTGAAGGCTATCTTTCTGTGGGTTATTTCTTGGGTTTGGAGGAAGACACAGGAAGTAAAGAAAAACTGCTTATTAAAGATTAGGGGTAAGGTATTGAGGTACTGGACAGACTAAACTAATTTCTAATAGGTAAGCTCAGGGCTATGGAGATGGGACAAAACTACACCAGTTCTAAGTCCAGGCTGACAGGTCCAGCCTGTAAGGTCAGAAGGGAATGTGAATCTCACTACAGGGGTCCACTTCTGTTCCAGCTTTGTTCATAGCCTCCAGGAGTCACAGAAAGTAAGTCCAAAAAAGGGGTAAAATGAAGGAATGGAATTGGTTTGATATGTCCCCCAATCAAACCAGATTTATGGCTCAACTTGATCTTTTCCAGGGTACATGTATTTACAGTAGATAGTTATTTTCTGGGCTCTTCACCTCCTTCAGCAGCTAAGGAAAGCCCCTAACTGCCAGCACTTGCATTCAGAGAGTCCATCAGAATAAGAAGTCTCCCTACACCATTCCATGCTTGGAACCTTCTCTGTCAGCCATCCAGCTAACTTATGCCTCTTGCTAAACTTTCACTAATTCTCTTATAACAAAGGGGGCAAAATTACTCCTACCAAAGAGCAAGCTGATCACCCTTCCCAACAGCGCCAGAGTCAGAGTACATAAGGGGAAATCTCTAGGTTCTCAGGGGTTTTGCTGAGGACACCACAGACTTACCCCTGAGAGCAGCAAGACTTGGGACACCAGGAAGCTGAGGAATGCAGAGCTTGGGTGCAGAGGGGGGCTGCCCACAGCAGATGTAGTAGAGTCTGAAAAATAGCCTCAGGGCAAAAATTGCTCTGTACCTCAATACACAGAGACTACCCTACTCAATAAGAATTATAACTGGGAAGAGAAGAAAAAAACTAATACAACAATGGCCACCAATACCCAAGAAATAAAGTCTACAACTACTAAAAAAAATAGGAAAAAATCTCTGACATGGGATAACTTTTATGGAGAAAAACAGCAGACCACAGAGGTGACAGGAAAGGGTGACGAACAAGCAATCACATTCAAACTTTCAAACAAAATGGAAATTGCTCACAAGATATCCAAGCACTCAAATTGGAGTTCAAGAATCAAGTAAGAAAAATAGAAGAAAGTTAGCAAGAAAAGTGGGAAGTAGTTCAAAAAGAAAATAATAGTTTAAAAGACAGAATCTCTTACTTGGAAAAAGAAGCCCAGAAATAAAAAAAATTGATAAGCAAATTGGAGACCAGAACTGATCTGCTGGAAGCCAGTGAAATATAGGATAGACCAAAATGAAAAGGAAAATCAAAAGATTATATCTGAAAACCATTCTTTGAAGTCTAGTAATGGGCAAGTAGAAGCTAATGATTTCACAAGACAGCAAGAATTAATGAAGCTAAATCAAAAGAATGAAAACATGGAAGGAAACATGAAATATCTCTTTGAGAAGACGACTGACCTGGAAAATAGGTCACAGACCTTCCTGAAAATCCAGATATAAATAGACATCCTAACATCATACTACAAGTAATCATTTAAGAAAATTTCCCTGATATTCTTGAACAAGAGGGTAAAATAGATATTGAAAGGATCCATAGATGACCCTCTACATTAAATCCTCAAAAGACAATCCCAGGAATGTGATTGCCAAATTCAAGAGTTTCCAGGCTAAGGAGAAAATATTGCAAGAAGCCAGAAAGAGACAATTCAGATATCAAGGAACACCAATCAGGATTACACAAGATCTGGAAGATTTCATAATAAAGGACCACAAAGTTTGAATTATGATATTCAGAAAGGTAAGATAAGATAATTGGTCCTAGAAAAAAGGATCACCTACTCATCAAAACTGATTATATACTTCCAGGGAAAAGTATAGCATTTAACAAAATAGAAGATTTCCAAGTATTTGTAAAGATGACAAGAACTAAATAGAAAATTTGATATTCAAATGCAAAATTCAAGAGAAACATGAAAAGGTAAAAAAAGAAAGAGAGGGAAAAAATTAAGGGCTTCAGTAAGGTCAAATCGTTTATATTATTATATGGAAAAAATTTTATTAGTAACTCCCCAAAATGTATTCACTATCATAGCAGTTAGAAAATGTATTCGTAGTGTGAGAATGGAGGCAAGGGATGGAATTCTTGATGGAATTGCATGGAATTTTATGGAATCTTGGAAGAAGGGGAGACCAAATGATAGTTGGAAGATCAGAGACTTTTGGGAAGTTTGGACTTAAGAAAATTGTCTTTGGGATTAAGAGCTTGTGGAGGGGAGATGTAGAGAACAAGCTCTGTTCCACCCAAAGAAACTTTGAGGTTCCTGACCTATAAACAAGATCTGCTACCTTTAATTCAATAAGATCTTGATATCTCCTGAACACAAGAAGTGCCTTTCAGTGTTTAGGGATTTATTTTAGACTCTTTGGGGAGTCCCTGAACCCCTCATTCCTTGGACCTTGACATATAGTGTCCTTCATTAACATAACAAACTAAATAGATATATAGGCAATAGGATTAGTGGGGAAGGGCAGATAAAACTCTGGATTGAGACAGATTTGGTCTCTCCAGGATGAAGAACCTGGTAAAAGGATCAATCTTAGGGTTACCAGCACCCTATATACCATACACTATTCTCCACCATTACTGTACACCCATTCCTTTAACCTGTTATTGACAATAAATTCAAGAAAATGTCAGATACCATTCAGGTTCATTTGGGAGACTGCTATAGGAGGAAGCATTACAGTAAAGTCAGGTTGTGTTTCATCTTCAAGGCTGACCACCTGTGGTGAAGTGGGGAGGCTTCTGTGAACCCTGGTTCATAGTAACATTGAGCTGGGTCAACATGTAACCCACCTTATGAGGTGATCTTTCCTCCATCCCCCAAGGGGTTCCCCAATTTCAAAGGGACCACCACAACATCACACCATGTTAGGGGTTAACAGTGGGTTAGGAAGGTATTGCTACACAGACTCCACCTTATTCCCAGCTATATCACCCTCATCATTAACAACCCCCTAATACAAGAAAGATAGAGCTTGGGGTACTAAGTGGTTTAAGATGATTTGTAAAAAAAATCAAGGGGGAATAGAAGATGGTAACAAGAGAAACATGAAGGAATAGGAAAAATAGGAAAAATTATAAAACATAAAAAAGACCATGGGAGGGGGATGGGAAGAATATTATTATAAGAAGGAGAATAGAGTGCTAATAGGTAATACTTAAACTGTACTCTCAGTGGAATCAACTCTGAGAGAGAAGAGCATCTAGATCCATTGGGGTATCGAATTCCATCTTACCCTACAGGGAAGTTGAAAGGGAAAAAGCAAAGGGGGGTGAGGCAGGGACAGAAAGAGAGGGAGAAGGGAATTCAATAGATCCTGAAGAAAAATAACATAGGAATAAGAAGAGAGGGAGTAAAGGGAAGTAAACTACAGTGGAGATTAGGTGGACTGATTAAAAGCAAAACACTGGTGTAGAAGGAAATAGTGACAAAAGAAAAGGTAGGACTAGGAGAGAAAATCAAAATGATGGGGAATACACAGGTGGTAATCATAATTCTGAATATGAATTGGATGAACTCACCCATAAAAAGGAAGCAGATAGTAGAGTGGAGTAGAAACCAAAAACCTACCTTATGTTATCTACAAGAAGCACACATGAGGCAGGTGGACACACACAGTGTAAAGGTAAGAGGGTGGAGCAAAATCTATTGGGCTTCAACTGAGAAAAAGAAAGCAGGAGTCACAATCATGATATCTGAAAAAGCCAAACTAAAAATAGATCTGATTAAAAGAGATAGGGAAAGTAATTACCTCCTGATAATAGGCATCATAGAGAATGAGAAAATAGGAGAACATGTATGCACAAAATGGTATAGAATTCAGATTTTTTTTTTATTTTTTTAAACATTTAATAATATTTATTTTTTAGAAAAGTTAACATGGTTACATGATTTATGCTCTTACTTTCCTCTTCACTCCCCCAACCCCCCCCCCCATAGCCAATGCGCATTTCCACTGGTTTTAACATGTGTCATTCATCAAGACCTATTTCCTAATTGTTGATAGTGGCATTGATGTGGTTGTTTCGAGTCTACATCACCAATCATGTCCTCATCAACCCATGTGTTCAAGCAATAGTTTTTCTTCTGTATTTCCACTCCTGTAGTTCTTCCTCTGAATGTGGATAGCTTTCTTTTCCATAAATCCCTCAGAATTGTCCTGGGTCATTGCATTACTGCTAGAAAGAAGTCCATTAACTTCTATTTTACCACAGTGTATTAGTCTCTGTGTACAGTGTTCTTCTGGCTCTGCTCCTTTCACTCTGCATCAATTCCTGGAGTTCTTTCTTGTTCACATGGAATTCATCCAGTTTCTTATTCCTTAGAGCACAGTAGTATTCCATAACCAGCATATACCACAATTTATTCATCCATTCCCCAAATGAAGGGCATAACCTCATTTTCCATTTTTTTACCACCACAAAAAGCATGGCTTTAAATATTTTTGTACAAGGCTGTTCATCTATGATCTCTTTGGGGGTACAAACACAAAAATGGTATGGTTGTATCAAAGGGCAGGTAAACTTTTAGAACTCTTTGGACATAGATCCAAATTGCCATCCAGAATGGTTGGATCAGTTTACAACTCCACCAGCAATGCATTAATATCCCAATTTTACCACATCCCTTCCAACATTCATTACTCTCCCCTACTATCATTTTAGCCAAACTGCTAGGTGTGAGGTGATATCTCAGAGTTGTTTTGATTTGCATTTCTCTAATTATTAGAGATTTAGAACACTTTCTCATATGCTTATTGATACTTTTGATTTCTTTATATGAAAATTGCCTATTCATGTCCCTTGCCCATTTATCAATTGTGGAATGGCTTGATATTTTATACAATTGATTTAGCTCCTTGTACATTTGAGTAATTAGACCCCTGACAGAGTATTTTGTTATAAAGATTTTTCCCAAATTTTTTCCCTTTTCATTTTGTCTGAATTGTTTTTGTTTATACAAATTTTTTTTAGTTTGATGTAATCAAAATCATTTATTTTATATTTTTTAATTTTCTCTAACTCTTGCTTGGTTTTAAAATCTTTCCTTTCCCAGAGATCTGACAGGTATACTATTCTGTGTTCACTTAACTTATTTATAGTTTCCCTCTTTATATTCTAGTCATTTACCCATTATAAATTTATCTTGGTGTAGGATATGAGATATTGATCTAATCCCAATCTCTCCCATATTGTTTTCGAAATTTCCCAGCAGTTTTTGTCAAAGAGTGGGTTTTTGTCCCAAAAGTTGTTCTCTTTGGGTTTATTATACACTGTCTTGCTGACGTCACTTGCTCCAAGTCTATTCCACTGATCCTCCCTTCTGTCTCTTAAACAGTACCATACTACTTTGATGGCTACTGCTTTATAGAATAGTTTAATATTTGGTACTGCTAGGCCACCATCCTTCACATTTTTTCATTATTTCTCTATATTCTTGATTTTTTGTTCTTCCAAATGTTATAGTATTTTCTTAATCAGTAAAAAAGGTTTTTGGTAATATGATAGGTATGGCTCTAAATAGGTAACTTAATTTGGGTAGAATGGTCATTTTCATTATGTTAGCTCGTCCTATCCATGAGCAATCAATGTTTTCCCAAGTGTTTAGTTTTAATTGTTTGGAAAGTGTTTTGCAGTTGTTTTCATATAATTACTGTGATTGTTTTGGTAGATAGATTCCCAAATAGTTTATATTGTTTGGGGTGATTTTAAATGGTGTTTCTCTTTCTACCGCTTGCTGCTGTGATGTGTTGGAAATATATAGAAATACAGATGATTAATATGCATTTATTTTGTATCCTGCAACTTTGCTAAAGTTGTTGATTATTTCTACAAGCTTCTTAGTTGATTCTCTAGGATTTTTTAAGTATACCATCATATCATCTGCAAAGAGTGATAGCTTTGTCTCCTCATTGCCTATTTTGATACCTTTGATTTCATTTTCTTCTCTAATTGCTACTGCTAGTTTTTCTAGTACAATGTTAAATAATAAAGGTGATAATGGGCATCCTTGTTTCACTCCTGATCTAATTGGGAAGGCTTCTAATTCATACCCATAGCATATAATGCTTGTTGATGGTTTTAGATATATACTGTTTATTATTTTTAGGAAAGGTCTTTCTATTCCTGTACTTTACAGGGTTTTCAATAAGGATGGGAGCTGCATTTTTCAAAGGCTTTTTCAACATCTATAGAGATAGTCATATGATTTTTGTTTGTTAGATTGTTGATATAGTCAATTATGTGGATGGTTTTCCTAATGTTGAATCATCCTTGCATTCCTGGTATGAATCCCACCTGATCATGGTGGATGATCTTCTTAAATACTTACTGGAGTCTCTTTGCTAGTATTGTATTTAGGATTTTTGCATCTATGTTCATTAGGGAGATAGGTCTATAGTTTTCTTTCTCTGTTTTTGATCTCCCTGGCTTTGGAATCAGCACCATATTTGTCTCATAAAGGAATTTGGTAGGCCTCCTTCTTTGCTTATTATATAAAATATTTTGTATATTATTGGGATTAGTTGCTCTTTGAATCCATCATGCCCTGGCGATTTTTTCTTAGGGAGTACTTTGATTTTGTTTTCTGATATGGGATTATTTAGGTACTCTATATTTTCTACTGTCAATCAAAACAATTTTTAATTTTGTAATATTCTTCCATATCTCCTAGATTGCTATATTTATTGCCATATGATTGGGCAAAATAGTTTTTAATGATTGCCTTAGTTTTCCCTTCATTAGAGCTGAGGTCTTCCTTTTCATCTTTGATACTGTCAATTTGTTTTTCTTCTTTCCTTTTTTATTAGATTGACCAGTACTTTGTCTATTTTATCTGTTTTTTCAAAGTACCAGCTTCTAGTCTTATTTATTAATTCAATAGTTCTTTTATTTTGGTTTTATTAACTTCTCCCTTGGTTTTTAGTATTTCTAATTTAGTTTTCATCTGGGGCTTTTTAATTTGCTCGCTTTCTAATTTTTTGAGTTGCATGCCCAATTCATTAATCTCTGCCCTCCCTAATTTGTTAATATATGCACTGAAGGATATAAATTTCCCCCTGAGTACTGCCTTGGCTGCATCCTACAGAGATTGGTAGGAGGTCTCATCATTTTCATTTTCTTCAATTAAATTTTTGATTATTTCTATCATTTCTTTTTTAACTAGCTGGTTTTGGAGAATCATATTATTTAATTTCCAATTACTTTTTGATTTGCCTGTCCAGGTGCCTTATTAATTCTTATTTTTATTGCATTATGATCTGAGAAAATTACATTTATTATTTCTGCCCTTTTACATTTGTTTGCAATGTTTCTATGCCCTATTACATTGTCAATCTTTGTGAATGTACCATGTGCAGCTGAAAAGAAGGTGTATTCCTTTTTGTTCCTATTTATTTTTCTCCATGTATCTATTAAATCTAATTTTTCTAGGATTCATTCACCTCTATTGTCTCTTCCTATTTATTTTTTGGTTTGATTTATTTAGATCTGAAAGAGGAATATTTAGATCTCCCACTAGTATGGTTTTACTATTTATTTCCTTCTTGACCTCTGCCAGTTTTGCTTTTACGAATGTGGATGCTATGCCATTTGGTGCATACATATTGCGCACTGTTATTTCCTCAATGTCTATAATGCATTTTATCAGGATATGATTACCTTCCCTGTCTTTTTTAATCATATCACTTTTTACTTTGGCTTTGTCGGGAATCATGATCGCCATCCTTGCCTTCTTTTTCTCATTTGAGGCCCAAAAGATTTTGCTCAAACCCTTTACCTTAAACCTCTGTAAGTCCACCTGCCTCATATGTGTTTCTTGTAGACAACATATGTTAGGATTTTGGTTTCTAATCCACTCTGCTATTTGCTTCTGTTTTATGGGTGAGTTCATCCCATTCACATTCAGAGTTATAATTATCATGTTTGTATTTGCCAAAATTTTGGTATCCTCTCCTAGTTCTACCCCTTCTTTTTACACCATTTCCTTTTAAACCAGTGGTTTGCTTTAAGCTAGTAACCCTTGTCCCCTCATTTGATTTACTTCCCTTTCTACCCCCTCCCTTAATATTCCTTTCTTTTTTTTTAGGCCTAGTGAATTCCTTCCCCTTTTTCTCCCTTCCTTTTTTGACCTCCACATTCCCCTCCTCCCCTGGGTTTATCCTTTCTGATTTTCTCAGTATGGTTAAATAGAATTTTATATACCAATGGATATAGCTTGTCTTCCCTCTCAGGGTTAATTACACTGAGAGTAATGTTCAAATATTACCTCTTAAAGCTCTCTTCCTCTCCTTTTTATAATAGTATTCATCCCCTCCACTTCCCATCCCCTCTTTGTGTGTAATAGAATACCCTATTTTTCTTATTCATTCATTTTTCTTTTGGTGTCCTCTACTATTCACCCCCCTGTTTCCCACCCCCATATCATCTTAGGTCATTTAATACTCAAAATTCTCCCTATGAATAATTCTTCTAATTACTATAATAGTGAATACTATAGTAGTGAATAGAGTTTACTACAGAGAATTACATATAACATTTCTAAACATAGAAATTCAAATAATTTGACCTTATTGAAGGCCTTATAGAGGCAAATTAAAAAAAAAACAATTTTTTTTTACTTTCCCTTCTATTTCTTATTTACCTTATCATATTTCTATTGATTTTTGTCGTTGGATATTGAACTTTCCATTTATTGCTGGTCTTTTCTGTGCAAATACTTGGAAATGTTCTATTCTTGTTGAATGCCCAAACTTTCCCCTGGAAATATATAGTCAGTTTTGATGGGCAGGTGATCCTTGGTTGTAGACCCAGACTTTCTGAATATCACATTTCATGCCTTGCGGTCTTGTAGTGTGGAGGCTTCCAGATCCTGTGTGATCCTTATTGGTGCTCCTTGATATCTAAATTGCCTCCTGGCTTCTTGTAAAATTTTTTCTTTTACTTGGAAGCTCTTGAATTTGGTTATTATATTCCTGGGGGTTGTCTTTTCAGGGTCTAGTGTAGAGGGTGATATACGAATCCTTTCAGTATCTATAGTGCCCTCTTCTTGTAGAACTTCAGGGAAGTTTTGTTGAATAATTTCTTTTAGAATGGAGTCCAGATTTCTATTAATTTCTGGTTTTTCAGGAAGACCAGTGATTCAAAAATTGTCTCTTATAGACCTTTTTTCTTGATTTGTCAATTTCTCATTGAGATATTTCATGTTTCCTTCTATTTTATCAGTCTTTTGACTTTGTTTTATTTGTTCTTTCTTTCTTGAGAGATCTTTGGCTTCTACTTGCCCAATTCTTGTCTTTAGAGACTGGTTTTCTGCTATAAGCTTTTGATTTTCCTTTTTCGATTTGGTCTATCCTATTTTCCAACTGTTTGACTTTGGTCTCCAATTTGCTCATCAATTCTTTTGATTTTGGAGCATCTTTTTTGAATTGCCCAATTCTAGCCTTTAGAGACTGGTTTTCCTTTTTACTCTGGTCATTTCTGGTTTTCAATTTACTTGCCTTACTTTCCAATTGCAAAATTCTGCCTTTTAAACTGTTATTTGCTTGCCATATCTCTTCCATCTTTCTCATAACCTCAGATTTGAACTCTTCAAGATCTTGTGACCAGTTTTATTTTGGGGGGGAAGGTTTGGATATCGTTACTTGTTTGTTCTCTTCTGCTGTTTGCTCTGTTGTCTGGAATTTTTCTGTATAAACATTGTCAAGTGTTAAAGGTTTCTTCTTGATCTTTCTCTTCTGGCGTTCCTGTGTCTGGTTTGTCATTTTTAGCCCAGGGTCCTCTCAGCTTTATCCTCATGCCCAGGGTCAGTCTGCACTCTTTAGCCTCCTGTGGTCTCAGGTCTAGTTGTTCTCAAGGTCAAGCATCCTGGTGGTCCCCTTGCTTTTTCTTCTGCCTGAAGCTCCTTTAACACTCTCAGGGCACTGCTTCCACAGTCATGCACCTCTCTGCACTGGGTCCCCACCCAAGGTCCGTGCCTGTGCTCAGGATCCGCATCCACACCTGCTCTCAGGGTATGTGTTCAAAGTCCTCCCGTTCTTTAGCCTCTTGGGGACTTAAGTCTTGTTGGTCTCACGAACAGCCCCTGGTGATGCCAGGTAGCTGCCCATGACTTAATGCCTTCCCCAAACTTGCTCTAACTCTTTTACTCTGGCTTTGGCACTGTAGGTGTTGTGGGGGTTAGGGGGTTGCTCAACTTGGGTTTTAGTGGGAGTTTTTTCACTTCTTTATAGCATGGAAATGCCTCAATTCCACGCACTTTCAATGCTGAGCCCTGTTGTGGGGTCCCTTCTTTCCACTGGATTTGTTTTTATATCTTCTTGAGGATTCCAATATGCATGGGTTAGAAGAGGTCAAGCAGCTGCTTTTTACTCTGCTGCCATCTTAACCAGAATTCAGATTTTTAAAGGAGACATTATTAAGCTTAAGGAGAAAATAGATAGGAAAACTATACTAGTGGGAGATTATCCTTCCTTTATCAGATGTAGATAAATCAAACCAAAAATAAATAAGAAATAGGTAAGAGATATGAATAAAATCTTTAAAAATTAGACTGAATAGATATATGGAGAAAAATAAATACAGACAAAAAGGAATTCTCCTTCTTTTCTGTAGTACATGGTACATTCACAAAGATTAAACAAGTACTAGGGCATAAAACATTGTAAGCAAATGCAAAAAAGCAGAAATAATAATTGTAATGTTTTCAGCTCACAATGCAATAAAAATGATAATTAGTAAGTGTACATGGAAAGGCAAATCAAAAATTAATAGAAAATTAAATAGTATGATTCTAAAAATCAGTTGGTAAAAGGAAAAATCATAAAAACAATTAATAATTTCACTGAAGAGAATGATATATCCTTAAGTACATTATTATCAAATCAGAGAGGGAAGAGGTCCATGAATTGGGAAGGCGAATTAAAAATATATAGAAAGAAAAAATTAAAAATCCCCAGGTAAAAACTAAATTAGCAATTAAATGATAAAGTAATAAATTTGAAAGTGAAAGAACTATTGAATTAATAAATAAGATTAGAAGCCAGTACTTTGAAGAAAAAACAAAATATAATAGATAATGTATGGGTTGATATAATTTTTTAAAAAAGGAAATGAAAAAAACAAATTAACATAATCAAAGATGAAAAGGGTGACCACACCACTAATGAGGAGGAAATTAAAGTAATTATTAGGAACTGTTTTGCACAATTGTATGGCAATAAATATAGCAACTTAGCTGAGATGGATGAATATTAAGAAAAATATAAATTGACTAAATGAACAGAAGAAGGAATAGAATATTTATGTAATTCTATATCAGGAAAAGAAATTGAACAAGCCATCAAAGAATTCCCTAAGAAAAAATCCCCAGAACCAGATGGATTTAAAGAACAAATAATCTCAATATTATACAAACTACTTGCAAAATAAGAAAAGAAGTTCTACCAAATTCCATTTATGACACAAATATGGTACTAATTACAAAGCCAGGCAGACGAAAAACAAAGAAAGAAAACTATAGATGAACATCTTTAATGAACATAGATGTAAAAATCTTCTTAGAATTCTAGCAAAAAGTGGTCAGCAAGTGATCACGAGGTTTATTCACTATGATCAGTTGCAATTTATGCCAGGAATGCAAGAATGGTTTCTTATTAGGAAAACCATCCACATAATTGACCATATCAACAACCAAACTAACAGAAAACACATGATTGTCTCTGTAGATGCAGAAAAAGCCTTTGACAAAATACAATACTCATTCCTATTTAAAACACTACAAAGTATAGGAACAGAAGAGTCGTTCCTAAAAATAATAAAGAGTATATATTTTAAAGCATCATCAAGCAATTAGAAGTCTTCCCTACTTGTTGTAACCTTTTAACTAATATTTGATTTAATATTTTTGCATCTATATTCATCAAGGATATTGATGTATAGTTTTACTTCTCTGGTTTTGATCTTCCTGGCTTGGGAATCAGTACCATATTTGAAACATAAAAATAATTAGATAAGACTCCTCCTTTGACTATTTTTTCAAAAATTTTGTAGAGTACTGGGATTAATTGATCTTTAAATGTTTGATAGAATTCACTTGTGGATTTCTAATTTAGTGTTTTTGGGGAATTTTAATTTTTTCTCTTTCTAGTTTTTCAATTTGCATGCCCATTTCATTGGCCTCTGCTCTCCCTAATTTGTTAACGTATGTGATCAAGGATATAAATTTCCCCCTGAGCTTTCCTTTGTCTGCATCCCATAGATTTTGATAGGATGTTTCATCGTTGTCATTCTCTTCAATGAAATTATTAGTTTTTTTATGATTTGTTCTTTTACTAACTGATTTTGGGGAATCATATTTGATTTTCAATTAATTTTTTATTTGCCTCTCCATGTACCCTTACTAATTATTATTTTTAATGCATTGTGATCTGAAAAGTTTGCATTTATTACTTCTGCCCTTTTGCACTTCTTTGCCATGATTTTATGCCCTAGTACTTGGTCAATCTTTGTGAATGTATCATGTACTGCTGAAAAGAAGGTGGATTCCTTTTGCCCCGATTTCTTTTTCTCCACATATCTATTAAATATAAATTTTCTAAGAATTTATTTACATTTCTTACCTCTTTCTTTTGTTTGATTTATCTACATCTGATAGAGGAAGGTTTAGATCTCCCACAATTATAGATTTTCTATCTATTTCCTCCTTAAGCTCCAATAGATTCTCCTTTAAAAATTTAAGTACTGTACCACTTGGTGCATCCATGGCGAGTGCTCCTATTTCCTCATTATCTATGATGTCTATTAATAGGTTGTAATTATTTTTACTTTGGCTTTGTCAGATATCATAGTTGTTACTCCTGCCTTCTTTTTCTCAGTTGATGCCTAATAGATTTTGCTCCAGCCTTTTACCTTTACCCTATGTATGCAGGCAAATCACCTGATGCAATTCTGCATTACAGTATATATATATACCTTATGTATATTTCTTGTAGACAACATATGGTAGGTTTTTGGTTTCTACTTCACTCTGCTACATCCTTCTATTTTATGGTTCAGTTCATCCCATTTACATTCAGAATTATGATTACCACCTGTGTATTCCCAAACATTTTGATTTCCTTTCCTATTCCTGCCCTTTCTTTTTTCACAATTTCCTTCTACACAAGTCTTCTGCTCTTAATTGTTCCCACTAATTCCCACCCTTATTTTACTTCCTTTTCCACCCCCTCTCTTCTTATTCCTCTCTAATTTTTCTTTAGGGTCCTTTTAAACTAACACCCCACACTCTCCCTCCTTTGTATTGCTTTCCTCCCCACAAGTCCATTTCTTACCTTTCTATTTCTCTATAGGGCAGGAATCAATTCTCTGCTCCAATGGATCTGTATTTTCTTCACTCTTTGAGTCAATCTCAATACACACACACACACACACACACACACACACACACATATATATATATACATACACACACACATACGTGAATATATTTTGACATTTCATCCTATACAGTTTGTCACCGTTCCCTCTAATTACACATGTTCTAGCTACACTGATGATAATAACAATTTTAAAGGGTTATGAATATCATCTTTTCTTATAGGGATACAAATTGGTTGAACTTATTGGGTCCCTTAAAAAACTTTTTTTGGTTGTTTATTTCTTTTTCCCCTCTTCCTTAATTACCTTTTGGGAATTCTCTTCAGTTCTGTGTTAGGACATCAGATTTTCTGTTTAAGTCTGGTCTTTTCTTTAGGAATGCTTGGAAGTCTTCTATTTTATTAAATGACTATACTTTTCCCTGTGAGAATAGAGTCAGTTTTGCTGGGTAGTTGATTCTTGGTTGTCTACCCAGTTCCCTTGTTTTCTGGAATATCATATTCCATGCCTTCCAGTCCTTCAGTGTAGATGCAGTCAGATTCTGTGTTATCCCAACTGTTGTTCCATCGTATCTGAATGACTTCTTAGGAGCTTGTAATATTTTTTTTCCTTGGTCTGGTAGTTCTTGAATTTGGCTATAACATTTCTTGGTGTTGTCAATTGGGAATTAAATATAGGCATTGATCTGTGGATCCTTTCAATCTCCACTGTTCCCTAATGTTTGACAATGTTGGAGCAGTTTTCTTGGAAAATTTTCTGTAGAAGGATATCCAGGATTTTTCTTTTGTCATGATCTTCCAGTAGTCCAACAATTCTTAAATTGTCTCTCCTCGATCTGTTTTCAAGGTTTTGCCAATGAGGTATTTCATATTTTCCTTAATTTTTTTATTTGTTTTATAGATTCTTGCTTCCTTGGGAGGAAGTCATTTGCTTCTAGTAGAATTCTAATTTTTAAAGATTAAATTTCATCCCTACCTTTTTGATCATCCTTCTCCTTCTGGTATGATTTTCTTTGAAGGTAATTTTTCATTTTCTTTATCTTGTTTTCAATCTGGTCAAATCTGGCTTTCAAGACACTGTTTTCTATTTCCAGATGAGATATTTTGGTTTTTAAGTTCCTTTCCCAATTGTCTTCAACCTCTCTTAATTGTTTTTTGAATTGTGTTTTGAGTTCATCCAAAGCTTGTGTCCAATTCCCTGGAGTTTCTGTGTTTTTTCTTGGTGTTCCTTGGTCCTCCTCTGTTTAATTTGCTCTTTGTTCGTTACCTGGATAGAAGCTGTTGATTATAATTTATTTTTTTCTTTTTCTGTTGTTTACTTATATTTTCCCCTTCTTTCCCCCTCTGTCATTGGCTGAAATGTTGGGTTTGAGTTATTCTGTTCTGAAGGGGCTTCTTCACTGATCCGCTGATTGACTAAGTTAGAGTGATGGTATTAATGAGCACTGAGGTAAGATCTTCCTTCCCAGTTGGCAGCAGAAGCCGCAGGTGTTGATGAAGGTGTGGAGACTAAAGGGAGCTAGGCTTCCCACCCTGTTATCAAGATATTCTGTAGTAATTGCCCCCTTCACCCTCACAGCTTAGCCAGCAAGAATCTCAATGCAGTCAATAGGGGAGAGTTGTTGGAGATTCTAGAATCCATCTGGTCCTGAGGATGTTTTCTTAGGCAGCCCTTGGATGACTTGTTCAATTTCTTTTTCTGAGGTGATATTATTCAAGTATTCTATTTCTTCTTCTGTTGATCTGGGAAATTTCAATTTTTGTAAATATTCATCCATTTCACCTAGATTGCCATATTCATTGCAATGTAACTGGGCAAAAGAGTTCTTAATAATTACCATAATTTTCTCCTCATTAGAGGTGAGATCAACCTTTTCATTCAAAATACTGTTAACTTGGTTCTCTCTTTTTCTTAATTAGATTAACGAATACTTTATATATTTATTTTATTTATTTTAATGCCAGCTCCTAGTCTTATATTTAGTTCAATAGTACTTTTACTTTAAATTTTATTAATTTCTCGTTTGATTTTTAGGATTTCCAATTTTGTCTTTGTCTGAGGATTTTTAATTTATACTATTTTAGTTTTTTTAGTGGCATTCCTAATTTGTTAATCTCCTGTTTCCCTCTCTCTTTTTTAATACGGGCACTCAGGGATATAGTTTCCCATGAATTCTGCTATTGTAATAACCCCAAATTTTGACAGATTGTTTCCTCATTGTCATTTTCTTCAGTGAAATTAATTGTTCCTATGATTTGTTCTTTAAGCAACCAGTTTTTGAGGATCATATTTAATATCCAATTAACTTTTAATTTACCTCTCCATGTAGCCTTACTAATTATAATTAGCAATATGATCTGAAAAAGTTACATCCATTATTTCCTGCTTTTCTACTTTCATTTGCAATGTTTTTGTGTCCTAGTTCATGGTCAATATTTGTGAATGTACCATTTGCTGTTGAAAAGAAGGTGTATTCCTTTTTATCCCTATTTATTTTTCTCCATATATCTATTAACTCTTATTTTTCTAACATTTCACTCACACCTCTTACTGCTTTCTTATTTGTTTTTTGGTTTGATTTAACTACATCTGATAAAGGAAAATTGAGTTCTCCCACTAGTATAGTTTTACTATTTCCTTACTCAAACTTCAATACTTTCTTCTTTAAAAATCTGGAGGCTAGGGGCAGCTGGGTAGCTCAGTGGAGTGAGAGTCAGGCCTAGAGACAGGAGGTCCTAGGTTCAAACCCTGCCTCAGCCACTTCCCAGCTGTGTGACCCTGGGCAAGTCACTTGACCCCCATTGCCCACCCTTACCAATCTTCCACCTATGAGACAATACACCGAAGTACAAGGGTTTAAAAAAAATCTGGAGGCTATACCATTTTGTGCATACATGTTGAATACTGATATTTCTTCATTATCTATGCTGACATTTATTAGTATGTAATTACTTTCACTGTCTCTTTTAATCAGATCTTTTTTTACTTTGAGTTTTTCAGATATAATTGACTCTCCTGAATTTTTTTCCCAGTTGATGCCCAATAAATTCTGGTCCAGCCTCTTACCTTTACCTGTGTGTGTCTACGTTCTTCATGTGTGTTTCTCTAGGCAACATATGGTAGGATTTAGGTTTCTAAATATGTAAGTTTCAAAATTAATATCCAATATTCTAAATATTATATTTAATAAAATTTTGTAACTAATAATGGACATAAAAATGTTTGTTATTAGTTACAACATTTTATTAAATATAATACTTAGAATATTGGATATTAATTTTGAAGCTTACATATTTGGGTTACCACAAAAGGATAGAATAATCAAATATTTTTTAAATAATTTTTTATTTTTAGAAAAATTCCCATGGTTAAATAAGTCATGTTTTTACTTTCCCCTTTACCCCCTCAACCCTCCGCCACCCTCCACTGTAGATAATTCGCATTTCCACTGGTTTTAATATGTGTGGTCAGTCAAGACTTATTTACACATTATTGATAGTTACATGGGTTTGGTCTTCTCAGGTCTACATCCCCAATCATGTCCTCATCAAACCAAGAGTCCAAGCAGTAGTTTTTCTTCTGTTTTTCTACTCCTGTAATTTTTCCTCTGAATGTGGGTAGTGTTCCTTTCCATAAAAACCTCAGAATTTTCTTGGGTCATTGCATTGCTGCTAGTACAAACTTCCATTACATTCTATTTTACCACAGTGTATTAGTCTCTGTGTACAATGTTATTCTGGCTCTGCTCCTTTCACTCTGCCTCAATTCCTGGAGGTCTTTCCAGGTCACATGGAATTGCTCCAGTTTCTTATTCCTTTGAGCACAATAGTATTCCATCACCAATATATACCACAATTTGTTCAGCCATTCCCCAATTGAAGGGCATACCCTCATTTTCCAGTTTTTTGCCACCACATAGAGTGCTGCTAAAAATATTTTTGTGTAAGTCTGTTTATCTATGATCTCTTTGGGATACAATCAAAGCAATGTTATTGCTGGATCAAAGGGCAGGCATTCTATTATCACTCTTTGGGCATAGTTCCAAATTGCCATCCAGAATGGTTGGATCAGTTCACAAGTCCATCAGCAGTGCATTAATGTCCCAATTTTGCCATATCCCCTCTAGCATTCATTACTCTTTCCTTCTTTCATTTTAGCCAATCTGCTAGGTGTGAGGTGGTACCTCAGAGTTGTTTTGATTTGCATTTCTTTAATTATTAGAGATTTAGAACACTTTCTCATGTGCTTATTGATACTTCTGATTTCTTTATCTGAAAATGGCCTATTCATGTCCCTTGCCCATTTATTAATTGGGGAATGACTTGAATTTTTATATAATTGATTTAGCTCCTTGAATATTTGAGTAATTAGATTTCTGTCAGAATTTTTAAACTTCCTTTTTTTTTAACATTTATTAATATTCATTTTTAACATGGTTACATGATTCATGCTCCCCTTTCCCCTTAAACCCCCCCCCCC
>NC_058132.1:435225732-435262821 GCF_016433145.1 Gracilinanus agilis
CTTCTGGTAATCGGCCATAATCTTTTGGTTTTCGGCCATAATCTTCTTGTTTTCGGCCATAATCTTCTGGTATTCCTTTTCAATCTGGTCATTTCTTGTGTTCAATTTGCTTATCAGTTCATTTGGTTTCTGAGCCTCGCTTTCCAGTTGCAAGATTCTACCTTTTAAGCTGTTATTTTCTTGCCAGATCTCTTCCATTTTCCTCAGAATCTCAGATTTGAACTCTTCCATAGCTTGTGAGGAGTTTTCCTTATTTGGGGAGGGTCTGGATGGTTGTTTGTTCTCCTCCTCTGTTTGCTCGGTTGTCTGGATTTTCTCTGTGTAGAAGCTGTCGAGTGTTAAAGACTTCTTTTTTTTGTTATTATTCTTTCTCTTCTGAATTTCCTGTAACTGATTAGCCATCATTAGCCCAGCAGCTTCTCAGGTTTATCCTCGCTCTCTGTGTCTGTCTGAGATCTATTGGCTCCTGAGGTCTGAGTTCTAGTTTTTTCCAAGGTCAAGCCCCCTGGTGGATTCCCTTGCTTGATCCTCTGCAGGAGGTTCCTTTACAAGTCTCAGGGAGCTACTTCCACAGTCGTATACCCGTCTGCACTGGTTCCCCACTTAGGCTTTAGTTCCTGGCTGTGTTTGCCTCCACCCACGCCTCTGCTCAGCCGGCACCCACGCCTCTGCTCAGCCGGCACTCTGCGCCCAGCGTCCACTCTCTGCTCCCGCGCGCTCAGATTTCGCGTGCGTTCTTGACTTAATGGGGTCCTAAGTCTTGCTGCTCTCAGGAACAGGTCCCGGAGCTGCCGATGACTCGATGGGTTCCCCAAACTTGCTCTATTTCTTTTTAGCTGGGTTCGGAGCTATAGGTGAGTGTGGAGGGGGTGGGGGTGGGGCGGTTGCTCAGCTCGCGATTGAGTGAGAGCCCTTTTTAGCCTGGAACTGTCTCGATTCCACGTACCTTCCACGCTGTGCCCTGTTGTGGGGTTCCTCCATTCGTCTGGACTTGTTTTTATGTCCCCTTGAGGAGTTTTGTGTGTTTCGGTCAGGAGAGGTTAAGAGCTGCTTCTTTCTCTGCCGCCATCTTAACCCGGAAGTCAGAAGTAGCTTTTGATTGGCTAAAAGGTCTTTGAAATTGTAGTGTTTGGGAGCTTCTGGGTTAAGATTGTGGCAGAGTAGAAGCAGCATGCTTAACCTGTCATAACCCACACAGATAGGACTCCTCAAGAGGACATAAAAACCAAATCCAGATGAACAAAGGACCCCACAACAGGGCACATCATTGAAGGTACATTGGATTGGGGCATTTCTATGCTATAAGAGGGTGAAACAGCTCTCACTAAAATGCAAGCTGAGCCCCCCCCCCTCCACATCCACACACACACCACCTATAGTGCCAAAGCCAGAACATAAGAGTTAGAGCAAGTTTGGGGCATTCATTAAGTTCTTTGCAGCTACCTGGGATCACCAGGGCCTTCTCCTTAGAGCAGGAAGACTTAAGACAACAAGAGTCTAAAGCTCTTGGACTTTGAACACAGACTTTGAGCTCAGGCATGGACCTTGGGTGGGGACCTAGTGCAGAGGGGTGAATGGCTGTGGAAGCAGCTCCCTGAGACTTTTAAAGAAGTCTCTCGCAGAGGGACAAGCAAGGGGACCCTGTTATGTCAAAATGGATGCATGGAATCCCTGCAAAGATACAGGGACAGCCTCAACTGGAATTCCAGGCGACCCCCCTGGAGAACTTTGGGTGAGGGGGCAGTTGAGAGGAGTTGGCAGTTGCTTTGCAGGGGTTGAAGTGAACAGACACACTATTTACTGCTCCAGACTTGGGATTTACCTGAGTGGCCTTTGTGGCAAAGCCTTTGTGGTTTCTACACAAGGGTTAGCCTGTTTAATAGGGCTGATCTTTATCAACTTCAATACAACAAATATTTAGTGATTAGAGAGTAAAAATATTCATTAATAGCAAGAGAGTCAGTTTTAGTTAAGTGCCCTTCACCCCCTCCTGTGTGGGGGAAGGGCAGCTTCAACCTAATAGCTCAGGGTCACCTTTCCTTATCCAAATGATCTGTTATTATCATCATAACAGTTTTGGCCAGCCAACCTAGTATTTTACTCTAGAAACTAGTGGAGAAGAGATATATGGCCAGTATGATCAATAGAACAATTATTACTTTGGGGTGCTCTGGAGTTTTATTGTATGAGATTTGCAGACTTGTGCCACATTTTGGTTTGTCACAGTTCCCCAATTTTTAAAAACAGTGATAGAACTTTATGACACTTACCTGTGGCTAATGATAACAGTGGGGGATGCCTTGGCTTATTTACCATCAGGAATAGCCATGACTGCAACTTGCTATGGGGCCCTAATGATTTTGAGGAAGGTACAGGCTTTCACATTTGGAAAGGCTGAAGTTACTAACCCGGTTATGGAACAGATGTTGGAACATATGAAGACACTGATAGAGATTAACAAACAGATTAGAGGGGAAGGAATTAGATGCCAAGATGATTATACAATTGGAAATAATAGAAAACACGGTCACAACAAAGAAGGGGGGTAAAATACAACAAGAGATTAAAAATGACAACCCAGAAAAGCAAGAAGTTGCAGGGGCAGAGGCAGCTCCTGTAACAATCCTTCCAATAACAGATAGGACAATAGTGCGACCGGATGCTGAAATCATACATGTCAAGGGCTACAAACCATTTACTTGGGTGTATCTAGAAATTTTAAAAAGGAGGTTCACCCAGGTTTTTGTAAATTCACATAAGTCAATAAAAGAATTTAAAAGGGCAGCCAGGCTTTACAATCCAAATTTCGAAGACATTGAACTCCTGTTATCGGAACTATTTACTCCAAGTGAGGAAGCTAAGTTTATTGCAGAAACAAGGACCAATCCCAATCTTGCATCATGGCCAGAGCATCATCAAGATCTGGAGCTGTCATCCCATGCAAATATGACATATCTTAGGAGATGCAGGGAGGACTTGGCAGAGGCTATGAGACTTCATGCCAGAATATCAAATGCATGGGGCTCATTTGAAAAGTTGAAGCAGGGGGAGGAAGAACACCAAAGCATATACCTAGACAGACTGGTGGAAGCTGGGGAGACTATCCTAGGGTTTAGGGACATGACTGCTGAGGACAACGTTCAGCATGTCAGGAGGCAATTTGTGAAAGGGAGCCAGAATTATATCCAGACATATTTTAGACTACATTGCCCACAATGGGAGACCATGCCCATTGAGGAATAGAGGAAGACAGCGGCTTATGTCCATGACTCGAAGGATAGTGAATCTAAACCATCTAGAACCTCTGAAAAAGATAGAGAGATTGCTGAGCTAAAAAGCAATTGAGGGAAGCTCAGAAGGCCAAGGAGGTGGAAGAAATTAAAAATATGGCTCTGATGTGCACCAATCAGAGGAGCCAGAGCAGGCCTAGGCAATCATCTAGTGGCAGTGCTAACAACAAAGTAAAAAGATGTTTCCTATGTTCAAAAATTGGCCACGTGGTACGGGATTGTAGATTTAAGTCCCAGATTAACTTTGGAAATAGGAATAATAACAATAACACCAGGAGGAATACATACTATAATTCCAGATACAATAGTAACATCAATAATAATAACAACAGGGACAACAATAGTAGATACAGTGATGAGGTGAAGTCCAGATGTTGTGACCATGACTGTGCCAAGTTTAGTAAGTCCCCAAGCTTGTCAAAAATGAAAGAATACCTGTCCCAAGGAGCTAGACCTTATACCTTATGAACCGAGGAAGCAGCCTAAGAGAAAGCCGTTGTTGCAAGAAAAGAGAAGGGCAGTGATAATGATGAAGCAAAGGAATGTGAGAAGAACAAAATGGGTGCAGAAGATATTATGAGTTATGGGTTGGTGGAGGTAACACAAAGTTAAAAAGATATGATTGATTGCTAATGGAGGAGGATATAATAAAAATTAAGGAGAGAATTTATGGGAAAGGAAACAGTGATATGGGGTACACTGACAGAAAACCAGGCACATCTGCACAAGTTCTTGATAAAAGCTTGAAGAAGGTAGCATTCCTTGATTCTCACAATGAGGGGACATAACCATTCTGTAGTAAGACTGTGGATCATTTACATGTACAGCAAGGCCAAACAGCAAGGGCAATGATTATAGACAGCTGTTCTAATGGTGATCTCTTGGAAACAGTGTCAACAAGGGAGATGGGCTCCTGCAGACCATTGAGAAGGAAAGTGCTAAATTCTCAGACACAGGTACAACTTCTTCTCTATCACCAACTAGGGAAGCTGGAAGGGAAAGTGAAAACTCTAGTAGCTACAATACTAGAGGAATTTTAAAGCTAGATCCTGGAGCTAGGGAATTTGTACCAAGCCTACTTTAGGGTCAAGTGCATGACGATGTAGCACACTTTCAAGCCTGTGATACTCCAAAGAGAGCTGCCTTTGGAGTAGATTCTGAGTTAATGCATTTAAAGGAATTCAGTTTCACAAATGTCAGTAGCCAAGAGAGGAACAAAATGACATCAATAGGGACAAAGGAAGAATCTACAACACTGACTTTGTTTCCTATGCAAAATACATCTAGAGTTAAGTTTCCTGTTACTAACATGGAGTCTAGGGAACAAATACAAGAAGAAAGCATAGACTCATAGGATTGAGATATAGTCATGAACCAAAAACACATTCCCAATTCTATAGAATTTCCTTTAATGCAGAGAAATACCTCTCCTGAAACTAACTTTGCTTAAGTCCAGCAAAGCATGTTCAGTGAAGAGAAGGACACTACATTACTCATGATCTGGAAAAAAACTGAAATACACTTTGACACTGATAGGCCCATGAACAATCCAGGGATGCCAATTCAGCCATTGGCAGTCCCACAGGCCACTTTTGAAGGAGACTTACCATCATTACATGCACAGAATCCTGAGCCAGCACAGACAGAAGTCCTGGAACAAGATCAATGGGACTTGGGGGACATTGAGATAGAAACACCTTTGGTACCTGTTGATCAGACAGCTATAGACAGGGAACCTTTGGTTATGGTGACAATAGGAGATCAAATCTATCCTGCTCTTATTGATACCGGAGCAACCCGGTCTGTGTTGACATCAGCACCAGAAAATTGTGCACTAATGGGATCTGTGAGAATAAAAGGAGCCACTGGGCAAATAGAGTTGGTGCCCAAGCTAAGATCTAAGATGGTGAAAATAGGCCCAATGACTTTAGATCATTCCTTTTTGTTGATACCTGGTTGTCCATCCAATCTCCTGGGGAGGGCCATTCTTTGTAAATTAGGTGCCACTATCCAGTGTGATAAGTCAGGCCAGATATTCCTACACTTACCCAAACAGTCACTCAAGCACTATCTCTTGCTATTCCTAGGGCAAGAGGAGGGTGATGAGGAGGAACAACAAATGGGGAGTATCTTTGAAATACCGAAAGATATCCCAGAGGCAATTTGGGCTAAGCATTCAACCAATGTGGGAATTTTAAAATCTGCCACCCCAGTTAAGATCAAGATGAAAGAGGGTACTCCACCTAGAATCCCTCAGTATAAGTTGAGCAAAGAGGCCACAGAGGGTATCAGACCCATTATCCAAAGTCTCCTGGAACAAGGCATTTTGGTCTACACTATATCCAAGTACAACACACCTATTTTGCCCATTAAGAAGCCAAAGAAAGATCCAAATGGCAAGACACAATGGCGTTTTGTGCAGGATCTGAGAACAGTGAACAATTTTGTTAAGAAGGGATATACAGTGGTATCTAACCTGGCAAATATCATCGCCGAGATTCCAAATAATGAGGTCTGGTTCACGGTCGTGGGCCTGTGCTGTGCATATTTTACTGTACTTCTGCATGAGTCCAGTCAGAAGATTTTTGCATTTTCCTGGTAGGGCAAAAAAAGAGATCTTGAGTCCATTATATTCACTGAGAGCAAGCTACTACATTATGCGGATGACCTTTTGTTAATGTCACCAAGTGCTCGACTCTGTCAAAGGAACAGCAAATAACTGTTGCAAGAGCTATGCAAAAGGGGACACAAAATTTCCAAAAATAAGATTCAGTGGGTGTTGCCACGAGTAGAGTACCTCGGCTTCGTGTTGGAAAAGGGTATAAGACAAATTTCTCAAAAGAGAGTTGCACATATACAGAAGCTGTGTATGCCTAAGACCAAGAAGCTGCTCCATGCAATATTAGGAATCACGGGTTACTGTAGGCCGTAGATACCTGGTTATAGTCTGATCTCAAAACCTCTAACAGACTTGACTAGGAACACTGTCTCAGAACCTTTAAAACTGACATGGGAGCACAAGCATGCTAAAGAAAATTGAAAACAGTGGTGTTGTCCAATCCTGCACTTGGAATCCCTGACCATGCAAAACCATTTCACCTGTTTGTGCATGAGGACAAGGGAATAGCCAGTGAAGTGTTGACGCAGACTCTTGGGGATCAGTTCAGACCAACAGCCTATTATAGCTCCCAGTTAGATGTTATGGCTAGGGGGATGCCACCATGTATGAGAGCAATTGCAGCTGTAGCCCTAATGGGTAAAAAATCTTCAGATCTGGTTTTGGAATGCAGGATTATGCTGTACTCTCCTCATCAAATAGATACCATCTTGAAAAACAGCAACCTGCAAGCGTTTACATCCCAGCACTTATCCCAGTAGCAAATTGTGTTGCTGGGCAATGAGAACCTAACTTTCAATTGTTGTAAGGAGATCAACCCAGCTACACTATTGCCAGACTTATCATTAGAAGGAGAACCCATCCATAGCTGTGCAGAAACTTTGGACATAGTTCAGAAAACAAGAGATGATCTGACCCATATTCCTTTGGTCTCTCCCAATCTCACTTTGTTTACCGATGGTTCTGCATTTGTGGTAGATAGAGAACGGTATACAGGCGTGGCTGTAGTAACTCAAGATGAGACTTTATGGTATGCAGCTTTACCCAAGTCCATGAGTGCTCAAGGGGCTGAAATCCTGAGCCTCACCAGAGCATTAGAAATTGGCCTGGGTCAAAGGTTGAACGTTTGTACAGATACTAATCATGCATTTAATGTAGTACATTGTACAGGCCAAATTTGGAAATATATGGGGATATATAACAGCTGGTGGGAAGGAGATAGCCTATGGGAGCCTTATAAATCATCTCCTGAAAGCTGCCCAGTTACCTAAGGAAATGGCAGTGATGCATTGCCCATCACATCAAAAAGGTGTGGATGAAGTCTCATTAGGAAACAGGAGGGCAGATATAACGGCCAAATTTGGTGTCCAATTCGGCCCTATCCATGTGCTGAACTTCTCCTTGGTGGATGAAGCAGATCTAAAACAGGCATACTCCCCAAGGGAAGTGAAGCACTGGGTAGAAAATCTAGGGGCCAAATTAGTGATAGGTGTATGGTTTTCTAGTGAGGACAAACCCATTCTTCCAAGATCTTTATATAATACCCTATGTAATGCATTGCATGCCAAAGGCCATTATGGGACCCAATCCTTGGTGGATGGTATTCGAAGTCACTGGACAACTCCTGGTATATCCACTTGTGCAATTACAACATGCCAGAAATGCAAGATTTGCTTGCAATATAATCAGGGCGTGACCAGAATTAAGGGACTAGGAGGCAGACAATTGGCATATACCCCGTTTGAGTGCTTGCAGATCAATTATATATCAATGCCCAATTGACAAAGATACAAATATACCCTAGTCATCATTGACAGGTTGACTCGATGGCCAGAAGTGTTTCCTGCAAAGAAAAACAACGCAGCCTTTGTGGTGAAGGCACTTCTGAGAGAGAAAGTTCCGAGATTCTCTTTACCAGCTAGAATAGATTCGGACAATGGATCACACTTTTCCCAGAACATCTTGCATGAGATTTATAAGACTTTGGGGATAAAGAAAAGTTTACATTCAGTCTATCACCCCTTATCCTCAGGGCAAATTGAAATCTACAATAAGAGAGTTAAGAATCTCATTGGGAAAGTGTGTTCTGAAAGCCATCTGAAATGGGTACGAGCACTCCCCATTGTTCTTTTTTATTTAAGAAGTCTACCTTGTAGTGACACACGATTGTCACTGTATGAACTCCTGTATGGGCATGCTCCATGGTATAGTTCATCCCAGAAGACAGCTCTTTTGTCACACATTGGAGCTGAATGTCAGCTATATAGATATATAAAAGCTTTACAAAAGAGACTGGATGAATTGCACAAACTTGGTTTGTTAACCCAGAGAGTTCCTTTAGACTTTAGCTTACATCAGCTTAAACTGGGAGACATGGTCTATATAAGGAACTTTACAAGAAAATCTGTTCTAGACCCTAAATGGGTCGGGCCTTTCCAGGTGCTATTAACTAGCCCAACTTGCATGAAAGTTGAGAATAGGGACCCTTGGTTCCACATCACACATGTGAAGCCTGTTAAAGAACATGTTATACATGAAGAACATCATGAAGAACCTCCTGACTTAGAGCAAAATGAAATGAATGCCCTGCCAGACCAGTACTTGGTCTATTTTATCTGTTTTTTTTTTCAAAATATCAGCTTGTAATATTATTTCTTAATTTAATAGTTCTTTTACTTTCAATTTTATTAATTTTTCCCTTAATTTTTAGTATTTCTAATTTAGTTTTCATTCTTGCTTGTGAAGGGGGTGAGTAGCTATTAAATTAACTATTTTTGTAACAACTGACATTAAGTCGTTTAAGACAGTGAATTCTCCCTTGGCACATAAAGCCTCCTCATGGATAATATAATGAAAGGGACAATCGGATGACCAATAGCTTCCGTAAACAATTTGAAAAATCTGACTTTTTTCCCCACCATGTTTGGTGCCCCATCTGTTGTCAGTGAGACAACTTTAGAGATATTAATGCTTACATCCCAGAATGTTTTTAAAACAACCTTACATATTTTGCTTTCTGATGTACTTGTTGACACTGATACTAACTTTATCAACTCTCTCATTGAGAGACCATCAGAATATTGACCAATATTGGGAAAAAAGTGAGGATGAAATATGGCCAACTGAGCATGTGATGTCATATCAGTAGTTTCATCAAGACAGACCAAAAAATATTTACAATTACTTATGTCTCTCTTTAATTGATGTTGTACGTTTGTGTTCAGTCTCATTATCTGGTCTTTTATGATATTTCTACTGAGTGGTAACTCAGATATTCATTTAATAGTTGCAACTTTATTCTGCATATTGAGAAATAGAAGTGGTGCACATCTTAGAAGAGTTTCTTTAATAAATTATCCCTCACTTAGTGTTTTTCCATGCTGAGCTATGGAGCGAGCATGCTCACACTTGCAGATGTTAAATTTGTAGAGTCTTTTACAAATTTAAGGATGCAATTAGATTGGCTTTTATAAAGGTGTGGCTGCCTGGAAATGTATTCTTTCCTTTTATCCTCACTTTTTTCCAAGAGCTGGGAATAATTAGTTTCAAAATGTCTATTTACATTCCACATTCTGCTTACTACCCTTTCAGTACATAGAACACAAAATGATCTGCCATTATTTTTTCTATAATGCTATACATCTTGGTCCATGTCTCTTGAAAGGGTACCACTGCTACTACCACTTCCTTTACTTAACCTTTTTTTGTTTTTGTTTTTTGGGTTCTCCATCAGGGAAGCACTGACAGAAGATAGAATTATAGATAGCCTGTTAGCGTTGCAGGCAATTAGGGGTTAACTAGCCTAACTGACCACAAGATAGCACATATAACTGTCTTTTAGGAAAGTGCAGGGTTAATAGGGAGAAATACGGGTTAATAAGGATTCACAAAAGTAATAGTGATAAAATGGAGTCTGCACTATGCTGCAAGATGGCGATCCTTATGTAAATTATGATGACTGTCACTATTTCTAATGCCTGGAAACAGCACCTATAATGCACGTCCTCATCTCTCCCAGTCTCCCCCTGAGTTTTCTCAGTAATGATGGTCAATTAGAAATCCACAACACCCCATAAAAGTAGAATGGATGATGGTTGCTGTGGTTATGTGGTTGCTAGCAATGGTGATCACAGGGCCTCCAGAGATGCCTCCCCTGCAGCATTCTGCTGCTTCCTGCTCCTCTGGCTGGAAATGAAGTCAAAGGTCCCCTAAGGGCCTGGAAATCCCAGAACTAGATGCTTTTACCATAAATATTTTATCTGGGTTCAGAAGGGTTAGTAGGAGACAGGAATGGAAAATAGACTGAGACCAAACAAGTTAGGGAAATTGGGTTTGGCAGTTTGGGAAATGACAGTTGACAGGAGTGACTGTTGGGCCTTAACTGTCACACTGATCCATCCAGCCAGGGAGTCCGTGAAACCAACAAGTGACAGGGTAATACAAGGACAAAAGAATTATAAACAGGGGGTTTTAATAATAATTAAGGGTCAGGGATAATGGGGAAAGGTCACACTGAATCTAATCACTAGGGACCACACAGGGGATAGGAGAATGGGATAAAGCCTACACTGCACTAATCAGACTATCACAGACTAGAAGGGAAAATGGGTCTCTCACAAAGCCATGACCACTTCAGCTCCTCTTGATGGCACAGGAAATGGGTCCACAGAAAGGTAAAGCCAGGAAATGCTAATCAAGGGGCTTGTCTCAGACTGGGATGTCCAACACCCAAGCTAGATCTTCTTGCTCACTTGATCTTCCCTGGCAGGACTTCTTTTTCAATGGTAACTCCATACTCCTTGGACTCCTCACTGGGCAGGCAAAGGTATTCACACCCTCTCCCTTTCCCAGCTTGACCAGAGTACTCAAGGGGAAACAGTTTTCTTTCCTTCATTCCATTTTGAACGTCCATGACTAAGAGTCAAGGTTTTCCTTCTAGCCTGCTTGCAAAATCCGCTTCAGTCTATTTACCTATTACAATGCTCTGTGTCAGAGTTCTGTTGTTTTGGTCTACAGACCTCCAGTACAGACTGTCTACACCAGTGATGGGCAAACTACAGCCCTCGGGCCAGATGTGGCCTCCTGAAATGTTCTCCCTGGGCTGCATGACATTATTCTTAATCTGAAAAATACAATGAGTAGGCTACAATACAATGAAACTTTGAAAGAGTTGCCTTAGAAACAGACTGATAGTTGAGAACAGAATAGTATATTTGTCAGATATTTGAGAAAGGAAAGATTTTAAGACCAATAGAGATGTGTAGGGATTAATCAGCCCACAGTGTTACGAAGTGGGAATGGGAGAGCCCCTTGTTGAGCCAGTGTCACTTGCAGGCTGTCAGTTACTGTCAGGAGAGGTAGTTGCTGAGAGTTTTTCAGTCAGTTGCAGACAGTTGGGTCTGTCAGTTGCCTGGAAGTTGGCTGATGGGCATGAGTTAGTGGTTGGGAGTTGGTTGTGTTATAGGGAAATCATAGGAAAAGCAGGAAGTGTCAAAGCAAAGTCAGAGATAGAATTCCAGAACCCTGGAGACAGTGACTCTGCTGGGACAGTTGGTTGGACTTTGCTCTCTGGAGGAAGACACTGTGTGTGAACTTTTCCTACAAGCCTCTTACCTTCTGGGAAGTGTTTGAGATTGGATTTAAACTCCACAGGTGTACTGTGTGAGTTAACCTATTACTCCCGTTCTTATTGGATTTATACCTGGTCCTGTGTGTTCTTGCTACTGCTATAATACTGCTGGGCTCCTGACAAACCCCAGAGGACAACTGTTTGTGGGACATCTCCCTTTTGACCCAGTGAACCTGTGTATCTTCCAGCCTTCCCTTACTCTGATTACTAGCAAAGGGGGTCGGGTGGGGTGGGATTCTGATTAGGAGATAGTACAGGTAGCTGGGATCTGTAGGTAGAGATTCAGTGTAGATAACAACTGTTCAAACCTATTGGATTTTGGTGGGAGGAATTAGTTTTCATACCCAGTTAGATTATGCCAATCCCCTTCCCCTACCTGTCCTAGTTTAAATAAAACCTTGATGTACATCAGCTTGGTAACTTGTCAGTTTCTTCCTGGAAGCCTTCCACAACCTAAGGACTTCTGATAACTGGCCCTAAAGACTATATCATCTAAGGATCTAGCAATCCATCTAACTTTACATACATATTTATTTTTTATTTCTGTTGCTGGTAGAGTGGGTTGGCATCTAGTTATATAAAGGTGGTCTTGAGCTTACTAAGAGGGTTTTTGGCTTAAGCCTTTAAAGAGCTTTTTGCCTTTAGGATCTGGAGAGAACAGGAGGTCTGTCTCATAGGCAGGGATCTGCTGTCAGTTGGCTCTTGACAGTTTGGACTCCTATAGAAAACTGATTGAAGGAGTGAGTGAGTGGTAGCTGTCTATTATTTTAGGGAGTTAGGTAATTAGTGAATCATTTATACATAGTGTAGTTTAGATTAGGCCTGGTGTTTGCCAGGCAAGAAGAAGCTATCATCAGAAGACAGTTAGAAGTACTTATTAGGAATTTTAGGTATATTTACAGGGTATAAGATTAGTAATCTCTCTTTCCTCTTTTCTATCTTTCCTTCCTTTACTATGTTATTTTACTATCTCTATTTTAATTAAACTAAATTGTTAATTGCTAAAAGATAATAGAATTTTTCTTTTTCTGGCTTAAAGGGATAATATATTTAAAACTTTACTATATTCTCATTAAAACTTAAATTATTAAAAGCTGCTCTCTTATTTTGTCAAAACCCCTATTTTAACCAATACAAGGCCTAGTAGTACCAAGATCTTAAATTGTACTATAATTCAGTGATCATCAAGATAATATGGTACTGGCTAAGAGATAGAAAGGTAGATCAATGGAATAAAATAGGGGTAAATTACCTTAGCAACTTTGTGTTTGATAAAACAAAAGATCACATTTTGGTACAAGAGTCCACTATTTGACAAAAACTGCTGAGAAAATTAGAAAACAGTATGGGAAAATTAGGTTTAGATGAACATCTCACAATGTATACCAAGATAAATTCAAATGGTAAATGGCTTAAATAGAAAGAGAAAAATTATAAGTAAATTAGGAGAACATAGAATACTATACCTGTCAATTCTATAGAAAAGGAAAGAATTTAAGACCAAGTAAGGGATACAGAATGTTACAAAATGTACAATGAATAATTTCAATTATATTAAATTAAAAAGCGTCTGTACAAACAAAACCAATTGTAATTATGGCTAATTTGAGAGAGGTGAGGTGGCAAAGAGTAATGGACCAGTGATTTGAATCAATTGACCCTTGCCTCAAAATGCCACTATTACTTGACAAACTGAAGGGATTTCTCCAAAATGGTGATAGGTTGGAGGTGGTAGCCAGCGGTGAGGGGCGGTGGGAAGGCTATCTTGATTGATGAGGTGGGTAGAGACCCTGGCCACATAGGCAGAGACCCTCTGTGAATTAAGGCCTCCCCCATATCAGCTATCAACACCACAGGGGGTCTTACTCAATTGCAGTCCCACTTAAGCAGCTAATCACAGACTATCTTCTCCTCTTTGACTGTGAATTAACTTGAATCCTTTTATCTGACTTCCAGATATATTATTATGGACTAATCAGGGTAGTTGAAGAAGATGATGGGTAAAGGGAGCAAGGGAAACCCTAGTAATCTAAACCCTAAGGTCCTAAACTCCTAAGAGAGACAATCCTGGCTTAAACCAAAGGTTCTCCTTCCTTTCCCCATAAATCTAGTTTCTATCCTATTATGTAAATGATAATTATTTAAGATAGGTTCCTTTTGTAAGGGAAGGTTAGGATTTGGAGTTTGGGGGTCAGCTCCTGGTTTTGAGTCCAACTTCCCTGGGATCAAGTGATGTCAATAGATGCTCATAGGAATAACAAGCTTTTGGGAATAACAGGAGTCCAGGAAAATCCTCAGGATTGGCCCTAGAATGGTCATGAGCAAGTTCTCCTTCCTTCAACCTTGAGCCCCTCAATCCAAAAGCCCCTCCTCCAGGAATCTCTCCCATAATCCTTTGCTTCCTCAAGCCGATGCTCTTGTGTATCAATCACTCTGCAGCATTTTTCTCTAATTGTTACTACTAGTGTTCCTAGTACAATGTAAAATAATAGAGGTGAAAATGGGCATCCTTGTTTCACTCCTGATCTTATTCGGAAGACTTCTAATTTATCCCCATTGCATATGATGCTTGTTGATGGTTTTAGGTATATACCATTTATTATTTTTAGGAAGGGTGCTTCTATTCCTATACTTTCCAGTGTTTTCAATAGGAATGGAATTTTGTCAAAGGCTTTTTCACCATCTATTGAGATAATCATGTGATTTTTGTTTGTTAGATTGTTGATATGGTCAATTATGTAGATGGTTTTCCTAATGTTGAAACATTCTTGCATTCCTGGTATAAATCCCACCTGATCATGATGGATAACCCTCTATATCTTTGCTAATATTCTATTTAAGATTTTTGCATCTATGTTCATTAGGGAGGTTGATCTGTAGTTTTCTTCCTCTGTTTTTGATCTACCTGGCTTTGGACTTAGTACCATATTTGTGTCATAAAAAGAGTTTGTTAAGACTCCTTCTTTGCTTATTATATCAAATAATTTGTATAGTATTGAGATTAATTGTTCTTTGAATGTTTGATAGAATTCACTTGTGAATCCATAAGACCCTGGCAATTTTTTCTTAGGGAGTTCTTTGATTGCTTGTTCAATTTCTTTTTCTGATATGGGATTATTTAGGTATGCTATTTCTTCTGCTGTTAATCTAGGCAATTTATATTTTTGTAAATATTCATCCATATCACCTAGATTGTTAGATTTATTGTCATATAATTGGGCATAATAGTTTTTAATGATTGCCTTAATTTCCCCTTCATTAGAGGTGAGGTCTCCCTTTTCATCTTTGATACTGTCAATTTGGTTTTCTTCTTTCCTTTTTTTTATTAGATTGACCAGTACTTGGTCTATTTTATCTGTTTTTTTCAAAATGTCAGCTTCTAGTATTATTTCTTAATTTAATAGTTCTTTTACTTTTGATTTTATTAATTTCTCCCTTAATTTTTAGTATTTCTAATTTAGTTTTTATCTGGGGATTTTTAATTTGCTCACTTTTTTTTAAAGTTGCATCTCCAAGTCATTAATTTCTGCCCTCCCTAATTTGTTAATATATACACTCAAGGATATAAATTACCCCCTGAGTACTGCCTTCGCTGCATCCCACAGAGTTGGGTAGGATGTCTCCTCATTGTCATTCTCTTCAATGAAATTGTTGATTGTTTCTATGATTTCTTCTTTGACTAACTAGTTTTCTGAGAATTCATATTATTTAATTTCCAATTAGTTTTTGATTTGACTGTCCAGGTGACCTTACTAATTATTATTTTTATTGCATTATGATCTGAGAAGGATACATTTATTATTTCTGCTGTTTTGCATTTGTTTGCCATGTTTCTATGCCCTATTACACAGTCAATCTTTGTGAATGTTCCATGTGCAGCTGAAAATAAGGTGTATTCCTTTTTGTCCCTATTTATTTTTCTCCACATATCTACTAAATCTAATTTTTTCTAGGACTTCATTCACCTCTCTTACCTCTTTCTTATTTATTTTTTGGTTTGATTTATCTATATCTGAAAGAGGAATATTTAGATCTTCCACTAGTATGGTTTTACTATTTATTTCCTTCTTGAGCTATGCCAGTTTCTCCTTTATGAATTTGGATGCTATTCCACTTGGTGCATATATTTTGAGCAATGTTATTTCCTCATTGTCTATCCTGCCTTTAATCAGGATGTAATGACGTTCCCTGTCTTTTTTAATCATATCTATTTTTACTTTGGCTTTGTCAGAAATCACAATTGCCACTCCTGCCTTCTTTTTTTTTATTTGAAGCCCAAAAGATTTTGCTCAAACCCTTTTCCTTAAACTTGTGTGTGTCCATCAGCCTCATATGTGTTTCTTGTAGGCAACATATGGTAGGATTTTGGTTTCTAATCCGCTCTGGTATTTGCTTCTGTTTTATGGGCCAGTTCATCCCATTCACATTCAGAGTTATAATTATCAGTTGTGTAATGAACTGGAGGAATTCCATGTGAACTGGAACAACCTCTAGAAATTGATGCAGAGTGAAAGACGCAGAAACAGGAAAACATTATACACAGAGACTCATACACTGTGCCACAATCAAATATAATGGACTTCTCTACTAGTAGCAATGCAATGATCCAGGATGACCTAAAAGGACTTGGGAGAAAGAATGCTATCCACATTCAGAGAAAGAACTGTGGGAGTAAAAATTCAGAAGGAAAAACATATGATTGATTACATAGTTCGATGGGGATATGATTGAGGATATTGACTTTAAATGATCATTCTATTGCAAATATTAATAATATGGAAATCAGTTCTAAAACAATGATACGTGTAAAACCCAGTGGAATTGCTTGATGGATCTGGGAGGGGAGAGGGTTGTCTTTTCAGTGTCTAGTGTAGAGGGTAATCTATGGATCCTTTCAATGTATATATTGCCCTCTTGTTGTAGAACTGCAGTGCAGTTTTGCTGAATCATTTCTTTTAGTATGGAGTCCAAATTTCTATTAATTTCTGCTTTTTCAGGAAGACCAATGATTCTCAGATTGTCTCTTATAGCCCTGTTTTCTTGATCTGTCAATTTCTCATTGAGATATTTCATGTTTCCTTCTATTGTATCAGTCTTTTGACTTTGTTTTATTTGTTCTTGCTGTCTTGAGAGATCATTGGCTTTTAATTGTCCAATTCTTGTATTTAGAGACTGGTTTTCTGCTATAACATTTTGATTTTCCTTTTTGATTTGGTCTATCCTGTTTCCTAGCTGTTTGTTTTTGGCCTACAATTTGCTTATCAATTCTTTAGTTTTGAGGGCATCTTTTTCAAATTGCCCAATTCTAGCTTTTGCCCGATCTCTTCCATCTTTTTCATCATCTCAGTTTTGAACTCTTCAAGAGCTTGTTACCAGTTTTCATTGTTTTGGGAAGGTTTTGATATGATTATTTGTTTGGTCTCTGCTCTTTGCTCGATTGTCTGGATTTTCTCTGTGTAAAAGTTGTCAACTGTTAAAGATTTCTTCTTGCTGATCTTTATCTTCTGGGGTTCCTGAGTCTGGCTTGCCATTTTTAGCCCAGCACCCTCTCAGCTTTATCCTCAAGCCCAGTGTCTGTCTGAGGTCTTTAGGCTCCTGATTGTTCTCAGGGTCAAGTCTCCTGGTGGTCCCCTTGCTTGTTCCTCTGCCCGAAGCTCCTTTAACAGTCTCAGCATTCTGCTTCCATAGTTTTGCACCACTCTGCACTGGGTCCCCACCCAAGATTTGCCTGCACAAAAGATCCAAGCCCACGACTGGGCTCAAGATCCACATGCACGTCTGAGCTCAGGGTCCATGTTCAAAGTCCGCGAGTTCTTTAGCCTCTTGGGGTCTTACGTCTTGCTGCTCTCAGGAGCTGGCCCTGGTGACCTCAGGTGGCTGCTAAGGACTCAATGGGTGTCCCAAATTTGCTCTGACACTTTTGCCCTGGCTTTGGCACTGTAGGTGGTGTGTGTGTGTGTGGGGGGGGGGATTACTCAGTTCACGTTTTAGTGAGAGATGTTTCACCTCTTTATAGCATGGAAATGCCCTGATTCCACTTACCTTCAATGCTGCGCCCTGTTGAAGGGTCCCTTTGTTTGTCTGGATTTGTTTTTGTATCTTCTAGAGGAGTCCTATATGTGTAAGTTAGGAGAGGTCAAGCAGCTGCTTTATACTCTGCCACCATCTTGACCTGGAAGAAAATAGTCTGCAGCATTCTGAGTTGCAAAATTCTGAATATAATTTCTTTCCTCACAACATGCCTTTACATGCATCCAAAATTAGGAGGGAAACAATAAACTGGGGGGCAGGAAGGTATAAAAAAAATCTCTGACAAAGGTCAAATTTGTAAGGAACAAAGTCAAATGTACAAGGAATCTAGCCATTCTTCTATTGACAAATGGTCAAGAGACATGAAGAGGCAGTTTTCAGATGAAAAATGAAAACTATCCATAATCACTTGAAAAATTGTTCTAAATCCCTCCTGATTATAGAAATGCAGATAAAACAACTCTGAGGTGCCAACTCACACCTAGCAGATTGGCCAATATGACAGTAAAGGATAACAATATCAAAACAACTCAGAGGTACCACCTCACACCTAACAGATTGGTGAATATGATAGCAAAGGAAAGTAATAAATGTTGGAAGGAAAGTGGCAAAATTGGGACACTAATAGGCTGGTAGAGTTGTTAATTGATCCAACCATTCTGGAAGGGAATTTGGAACTATGCCTGCCCTTTGATCCAGCCACACCACTGCTGGGTTTCTATCCCAAAGAGATAATAGGGAAAAATACATGTATAAAAATATTTATAGCTAAGCTTTTTGTGGTGTCAAAAAAAACTGGAAAATGAGGGGGTGCTGATCGAATGACTGAACAAATTGTGGTATCTGATGGTGATGGACTACTATTATGCTGTATAAGGTAAGAAAATGGGATAGAGACAGGTTCTAAAGAAAACAAAAACCTCTATTTAATAAGGTTTAAAAAGTGCAAGGATAGATAAGGTTAGGTAACAAAGGTTGAGAATAGAATCCTTAAATCTAAAGGGGTTCTAATTTGTCCCAGTCCCAAACTAATACTCCACACACAGAGTTTCTTCTGCCTGGGTTCAGGCCTCCTTTGATCTCCTTAAATCTATCACTAAAATCCAAAAATCTATGCTAAATACTCTTATGCTAGTTATAATCCTTTTATATTTCATAAGTAACTGTCTCCTTTTATTCTTTTAGCTCACTTTTCCAACTTTAAGTTCTTTCTGGGCCTGGTCAGGGTTCTGGACCTAGCAGGCCTCAAAAGCCTGCCTCCACTCTGGAAGTACACAGATGATAAACAGTCTCTTTTTCCTTCTTCTCTTCTGGTCTTTTTTAACAACTTAACTCCTAAACTCCAACTTTCTTCCACTCTTAAGTGCTAGTATGGTTTTCCTACTTTTCCAGAGTAAATCCAGAGAGCAGGAACCAACCAGCCTCTCTAAGCAAAGGTTAATTCCCAGAGAGAGTTTGGCAGTTGGGAAATCAACAAATTTCAAAGTTTCCCAGAATTCTCAGAACCCCTCACCAGGAATTCTGCCTCAGGATTCCAACTAGGCCTCCAAATTACTCAGACAGGATCTGTCATTACCACTAAATCCAAAAATTTACCTCAAATCTATTTTAGTCCTAATAGTTGAAAGGAATAATGAACTGGAACAATTCCATGTGAATTGGAAAGATCTCCACATGTTGATGCAGAGTGAAAGAAACAGAATCAGGAGAAGATTCTACAAAGAAATTGATACACTGTGCCACAATCAAATATAATGGACTTCTCTACTAGTAGCAATGCAATGATACAGGACGACCTAAAAGGACTTATAAGAAAGAATGCTATCCACATTCAGAGAAAGAACTGTGGGAGTAAAAATTCAGAAGAAAAAACATATGATTGATTGCGTAGTTCGATGGGGATATGATTGGGGATATTGACTTTAAATGATCATTCTATTGCAAATATTAATAATATGGAAATCAGTTCTAAAACAATCATACATGTAAAACTCAGTGGAATTGCTCATTGGATCTGGGAGGGGGGGAGGAAAAGAACATGAATCATGTAACTATGGAAAAATATTCTAAATTAATTAAATGGAAATTTTAAAAAATAAATATATGAATTTTTTTTAAATATACAGAACAAATAATGAATAATAAAGACAAAAACTAAAAGAAGTTGAAGGGAGAAGAGAAAAATTAAATAATTACATGAAAGAGAATTAATAAGTTAAGCAAAACTATGGAAGTTATGAGTGAGTAGAGGGGCTAGAAGAAAAAAGCTGGTTAGATCAAACTTAAGAGTACAACAAATATAAATAATAGGAGAGAATGTATTATTTGAATTTTTTAAATTGAATGTATTATTTTAATTTTTTTTAATTGAAAAATTAGCTCATCCGGAAGTAGAGCCAAGATGATGGCATAGTAGCAGGAACCTTCTCAATCTCCTTTCAACCAATCATTACAAAGGATCTCAAAAAGACAGAAATCAAAATTGGAAAATAAATCTGCATCTCACAACTTTAAATAAAAATGAGTTAATTCAATAAAAATTTTAAAAAAATTATTATTGATTGGATGATAAAATGGTATCTTATTTTACATTCTGTAAATCAATTGACAAAATGTATAGAAATGTTTCATATATTTCTATATTTATGTATGTCTATAACATATACATACTCATATGTATATATGCATTGTATATAATATATACATTTACACATATACATATATATATATATATATACTATTGTTGATTAATTATACAAATTGGATACTAAACCCTTATCAGAGGAATTAGAAATTGAATTTTCTTCATTAAAATATTTTCTTTTATTATTCTACATGAGTTCATTTCATTTATGAAGAAAGTTTTTAGTTTCATGTAATTAAGTTGTAAGAATTTGAGCAAGCCTACATTTTGGAATTGACAGATGGAACACCGAGGAGGGAAAAGAATGCCAGTTGGGCTGAGTGCAAGGACTTCTGGGAAGAGACCAAAAGATTTTTCTGGGAAGCTTGGGGCACAGCAGAAGAGGGAAGTGGATTTTGGGGTTGCAGCACCTTCAAAGCTAATCTTAAGCATTTTCCTCAGACTTCAGTGAAGACTAACCCTGCCATTTGATCTCCATCAATTATTTAACCTAGTGGAGAATACTGAACAGCTGTTTCTTCACTTTTGGCCAAGAGGGTGGGAGCCAGCACCTGGGGCCTCACAAATCTTGCCTTGAACATTGGCTTACTATATTCCCTCATTAGTTAGTTATAATTATATGTTCAAGAAAAATACTTGAGGATTGGGTCAGAGAAACTGGAATTTGGGGAACACAGAAAATATCTGTTACTACCCTATCCAGTGAGGGACTGATAAAAGGGATTTCAGGGAATCACCTACACTCCTTTTCCTGACATCTTCTTCCCTCATCCTCTAATTAATTCACTCCTGAATAAACCCTGTTGAGTTATCGTTCAGTTCCCTGTAATTGAGTTGGGAGGGAAGCAGAATATGTGGGTAGTGAGGGGAAAGAAAGCAGTCATCTATTATGAAACAGGACCCAGCTGGGGATTGGGGAGGTTTCTGTTGGTACTGCCCTGCACGATCAACTTGTTGGGGTCCTACTTGTTCCCCTCTTTCTTTCCTCTAACTACCTACCCCTAACGACCATCAAGAGAAACTCCATTTTTGAGAAATCCCAATCTTGTCTCCCTAGTAAGGAGGGGTGGTTGAAATCCCTAATCATTACATGGGGTTCTTTGTTTTTAGTACCTTGTGTTTCTTGTACCATCATGCCTATAGAAGCTCCACTTTTAGCTGTCAACCAAAATACAGAAAACAACGAACCCAAACAAATATGCTACTAGAAAATAACCCATAAATTTCCTTTTTGATATCCTCCACATCTTTTTTCAACTGCATCTCCTCTTCTATCATTTCATTACTTTTGTTTCTGTTCTACCATCCCCATTATCTATTTTGGTGTCCCAACTCTTCTCTTTTTGGCTTTCTGTACCATTTTTGTCACTCCTTTTTCTATTGCACTCCTTTTCTATTGTTTTGAGTGCTAATATTGGGTCCTGGATTCATTCATTGACTTGGGTTTCCAAAAAACATGGCCTGGCTCCTTGTGAAATAAAACTTTCCATGGTTTTAATATTGGGTGTGCTACTTGAATCCCAGCAATCCTTGTCACAGAATCTGTTATTTTTCTTTGTATAAGCATGGTTTTGGCTATATTTTGAATTTGTCTAAGTGTTGGTGTAATTTCTTCTTCTGTTTTTATTGCTATTGGTGTTATTAAAGTTAATCTGTTGTTTATAATAACATTGGCTCACAGGGTGCCTCACTTTACCACATAAAAAACATCTCCTGTTATTTGGGGTTTGTCTTGGCTGGTATTGAGTTCTATTGATGTTGTTCCTAGCCTGTAATGTAACTAACTTCTTGATCTCCTCTATCTCTTTTTGTTTTATTGTTGCTTTTGCTTCTTTCAATTGGTTTTTGAGATCAGCAATGGTTTCATCTTTGCTTCTCTCAGTTTGTTGTTCCTTGTAGCGGACATTAATCTTGAAATTATTTTAAGGGTGCTCAAAAAAACTGACTCTAATATTGCTTATGATTGATTTCTGTAACCTTGAGTTAAATTGAAACTCAGATTTGCCAAATTCCTAGCCCTTCCCTAAGGCTACACTCAGAAGACTGGCCAGGAGACTGGCCTCAGTCTCCTTATTTTACCAATAACAATCAATTAACATGTGTATCAAGACCTTAGGCCATATGAATTCCTGATCTACGCATTAGCTCTATCTGTTGTTTTAGGTTCCAACAGTTTGTATCTTGTGATGATTACCTCATAGTGCCAACATAGCAGACAACTTGTCTTTTCCCTTCCCTCTACACTGTTGTAAACCCAGTAAAAGAGCAATAAGTTGGCTAAGGCTTAACATGACAGCTTCATCCCAGGGAAGCTCTGAACCATAAAAGCTCTTTTCCACCAGAGCTTGCTCACTGTCTGACTACCTAATGCTAGAACTTTCTTTGTCTATGTGTCTTTATTCTCATCTTATGTTTTCTTTCCATTAGTCCTTAACCCTCCCTGGTTCCCCTTTCTGAGTGTCCTACCCACCAGGAACCTTTGTGGAGCTGATGGGCAGCTTCATTTCTTGTCATTTACCATGTCTGAACTTGAGTGCACATGATATGCTCTTTTCCTCAATCTTCTAGAGGCAATTCCTCCCACCCAGGACAGTGCGATTGAAAATAAGTTTAAATGGGCATGCCTTTTACAAACTGCCCTTAAATATGCTAAAGGTTTGTCTCTGTCAAGTTTCTGAACCCCAAAATTAATTCTCCAGCTTCAACTACCCTATCAAAGAAAGTGCTAGGATGCTCCCCAATCCTTTGCCTCAATCCCTCAAACCTTCTCCATGCATTTGGCCTTTTTGGATACAATGGTATTGCTTCAGTGAGATCTTCTCTACAATGTTTCAGGAAAGTATGGTTACCAGGGTTTGATAGTTCTAGATCTGAGTAAACCTCTGGCCATGATGTCAATCTATTATTGTAGCCAGTTTTCTGAATAAATTAACTGGTCTGAGAGGGCGAAAATATTTTTTCCAAAATAATTTCAATGTCTGTATATATTGGATCATAAAGTCTGATAGCCCTTTTAAATTCCTTGACACATTTTTCGGGTGATTCATTCCAGTCAGCCATACAGTTTTTAAGGCTTTCAAGGTCACTGCTAGGGAAGGGTCTATGGATTTTTAAATGGATTATTACTTGGTCTGGCTGTAAAAGAGTTCTGTCTTACAAAGGGAGTATGGGACCTGGTAAATCTGCTCCTTTCACTGTTTCTGTCATTAGTTTTAGTCCCCTCCTTGTTAGTTTCCTCAGTTTCCACTAGTTGCATTATATTTTCCTGTTCTTGTGCCTTTCCCACATATTTTGCCATCTCTTCCTGAATCATTTTTTAAACATTTATTAATATTTATTTTTTAGAAAATTTAACATGGTTACATAATTCATGCTCTTACTTTCCCCTTCACCCCCCAACTCCCAAACCCATGGCTGATGCGTATTTCCACTGATTTTAACATGTATCATTGATCAAGATTTATTTCCAAATTGTTGATAGTTGCATTGGTGTGGTCCTTTCGAATCTACATCTCCAATCATGTCCGCCTCAACCCATGTGTTCAAGCAGTGATTTTTTTTTAAAACCTTGTACTTTGGTGTATTGTCTCATAGGTGGAAGAGTGGTAAGGGTGGGCAATGGGGGTCAAGTGACCTGCCCAGGGTCACACAGCTGGGAAGTGGCTGAGGCTGGGTTTGAACCTAGGACCTCCTGTCTCTAGGCCTGACTCTCACTCCACTGAGCTACCCAGCTGCGCCCTCAAGCAGTTGTTTTTCTTCTCTTTCCACTCCTATAGATCTTCCTCTGATTGTGGGTAGCGTTCTGTTCCATAAATCACTCAGAATTGTCCTGAGTCTGTATAGCATTGCAGCTAGTACAGAAGTCCATTAGATTCTATTTTACCACAGTGTATTAGTCTCTTTGTACAATGTTCTTCTGTCTCTGCTCCTTTCGCTCTACATCAAATCCTGGAGGTCTTTCCAGTTCACATGGAATTCCTCCAGTTTATTATTCCTTTGAGCACAATAGTATTCCATCACCAGCATATACCACAATTTGTTCAGCCATTCCCCAAATGAAGGGCATGCCCTCATTTTCGAGTTTTTGCCAGCAAAAAAAGCACAGCTATGAATATTTTCATACAAGTTGGTTTATCTATGACCTCTTTGGGATAAAAATCCAACAATGGTAAGGCTGGATCAAAGGGCAGGGATTCTTTTATAGCCCTTTGAGCATAGTTCCAAATTGCCAGCCAGAATGGTTGGATCAGTTCACAACTCCACCAGTAATGCATTAATGTCCCAGTTTTGCCACATCCCCTCCAGCATTCATTACTCTCCCCTTCTTTCATTTTAGCCAATCTGCTAGGTGTGAGGTGATACCTCAGAATTGTTTTGATTTGCATTTCTCTAATTATTAGAGATTTAGAACACTTTCTCATATGCTTATTGATAATTTTCATTTCTTTATCTGAAAATTGTCTATTCATGTCTCTTGCCCATTTATCAATTGGGGAATGGCTAAATTCTTTTATACAATTGGTTTAACTCCTTATTTGAGTAATTAGACCCCTGTCAGACTTTTTTGTTTTAAAGAATTTTTTCCCAATTTGATGTTTCCCTTCTGATTTTGACTACATTGATTTTGTTTGTACAAAAGCTTTTTAGTTTGATTTAATCAAAATCATTTGTTTAACATTTTTGTAATTTTCTCTAACTCTTGCTTGGTTATAAAAATCTTTCCTTTCCCAGAGATCTGACAAGTAAATTATTCTCTGTTCACTTAATTTATTTATAGTTTCCCTCTTTATATTCAAGTCATTCACCCATTCTGAATTTATTTTGGTGAAGGGTGTGAGATGTTGATCTAAACCATATTGTTTCCCAAATTTCCCAGGAGTTTTTGTCAAATAGTGGATTTTTGTCCCAACAGTTGGGCTCTTTGGGTTTATCATACACTGTCTTGCTGATGTCACTTACCCCAAGACTATTCCACTGATCCTCCCTTCTGTCTCTTAGCCAGTACCATATTGTTTTGATGAACACTGCTTTATAGTACAGTTTAATATCTGGTACTGTTAAGCCCCCTTCCTTCACATTTTTTTTTCATTATTTCCCTTGATATTCTTGATCTTTTGTTATTCCAGATGAACTTTGTTATACTTTTTCTTAATTCAGTAAAAAAAAATTTTGATAGTTTGATAGGTATGGCATAAATAGGTAAATTAATTTGAGTAGAATGGTCATTTTTATTATGTTAGCTCGTCCTACCCATGAGCATTTTTCCATTTGTTTAGATCAAGTTTTAATTGTTTAGAAAGTGCTTTGTAGTTGTTTTCTTATAATTCCTGTGTTTGTTTTGGTAGATATATTCCAAAGTATTTTTTATCATCTAGGGTGATTTTAAAGGTGTTTTCGCTCTTGCTGCAGTGATGTGTTGGAAATGTATAGAAATGTTAATTATTTATGTGCATTTATTTTGTATTCTGCAACTTTACTAAAGTTGTTGATTATTTCTACAAGCTTCTTAGTTGATTCTCTAGGATTTTTTAAGTAGACCATCATATCATCTGCAAAGAGTGATAGCTTAGTCTCCTCCTTGCCTATTTTGATACCTTCAATTTCTTTTTCTTCTCTAATTGCTACTGCTAGTTTTTCTAGTACAATGTTAAATAATAGAGGAGATAATGGGCATGCTTGTTTCACTCTTGACCTTATTGGGAAGGCTTCTAATTTATCCCCATTGCATATGATGCTTGTTGATGGTTTTAGATATATATTGTTTATTATTTTTAGGAAAGGTCCTTCTATTCCTATACTTTCTAGTGTTTTCAATAGGAATGGATGCTGTATTTTGTCAAAGACTTTTTCAGCATCTATTGAGATAATCATGTGATTTTTCTTTGTTAGATTCTTGATATGGTCAATTATGTGGATGGTTTTCCTAATGTTGAACCATCCTTGTATACCTGGTATAAAAACCACCTGATAGTGGTGAATGATTTTCTTAATTACTTGCTGGAGTCTCTTTGCTAGTATTCTATTTAAGATTTTTGCATCTATGTTCATTAGGGAGATTGGTCTGTAGTTTTCTTTCTCTGTTTTTGGTCTCCCTGGCTTTGGAATCAGTACCATATTTGTGTCATAAAAGGAATTTGGTAGGACTCCTTCTTTGCTTATCATATCAAATAATTTGTATAGTATTGGGATTAGTTGCTCTTTGAATGTCTGATAGAATTCACTTGTGAATCCATCAGGCCCTGGCAATTTTTTCTTAGGGAGTTCTTTGATGGCTTGTTCAATTTCTTTTTCTGATATGGGATTATTTAGGTATTCTATTTCTTCTGCTGTTAGTCTAGGCAGTTTATATTTTTGTAAATATTCGTCCATATCTCCTAAATTTTTATATTTATTGCCATATAATTGGGCAAAATAGTTTTTAATGATTGCCTTAATTTCCCCTTCATTAAAGGTGAGGTCTCCCTTTTCATCTTTGATACTATCAATTTGGTTTTCTTCTTTCCTTTTTTTTATTAGATTGACCAGTACTTTGTCTATTTTATCTGTTTTTTTCAAAGTACTAGCTTCTAGTCTCATTTATTAACTCAATAATTCTTTTACTTTCAATTTTGCTAATTTCTCCCTTGGTTTTTAGTATTTCTAATTTAGTTTTCATCTGGGGATTTTTAATTTGCTCACTTTCTAGTTTTTTGAGTTGCATGCCCAATTCATTAATCTCTTCCCTCCCTAATTTGTTAATATATTTACTCAAGGATATAAATTTCCCCCTGAGTACTGCCTTGGCTGCATCCCACAGAGTTTGGTAGAATGTCTCATCATTGTCATTCTCTTCAATGAAATTGTTGAGTGTTTCTATGATTTCTTCTTTGACTCCCTGGTTTTGGACAGTCATATTATTTAATTTCCAATTAGTTTTTGATTTGCCTTTCCAGGTGCCCTTATTATTATTTTTATTGCATTATGATCTGAGAAGGTTCCATTTATTATTTCTGATCTTTTGCATTTGTTTGCAATGTTTCTATGCTCTATTACATGGTCAATCTTTGTGAATGTACCATGCACAGCTGAAAAGAAGGTGTATTCCTTTTTGTCCCTATTTATTTTTTTCTCCACATATCAATTAAATCTAATTTTTCTAGGACTTCATTCATCTTTTGTACCTCTTTCTTATTTGTTTTTTTGGTTTGATTTATCTAGATCTGAAAGAGGAATAGTTAAATCTGTCACTAGTATAATTTTACTACCTATTTCCTTCTTGAGTTCTGCCAGTTTCTCCTTTATGTATCTGGTTGCAATGCACTTGGTGCATACATATTGAGCAATGTTACTTCCTCATTGTCTATACTGCTTTTAATCAGGATGTAAGGACCTTCCCTGTCTTTTTAAATCATATCTCTTTTTACTTTGGCTTTGTCAGAAATCATAATTGCCACTCTTGCCTTCTTTTTCTCATTTAATGCCCAAAGGATTTTGCTCAAGCCCTTTACCTTAAACCTGTGTATGTCCACCCACCTCATATGTGTTTCTTGTAGACAACATATGGTAGGATTTTGGTTTCTAATCCACTCTGCTCTTTGCTTCCTTTTTATGGTTGAGTTCATCCCATTCACATTCAAAGTTATAATTATCAGTTGTGTATTCGCCAATATTTGTCATCCTCTCCTAGTTCTACCTCTTTTTCTTATACTATCTCTTTTTTAAATCAGTGGTTTGATTCATGCCAGTAACCCTTTTCCTCTCCCTTGATTTACTTCCCTTTCTACCCCCTCCCTCATTATTCCCCTCTATTTATTTTTAATGCAAAATAAATTCCCTCCCCCTTCTTCTCATCTCCCTATTATGACCTCCCCACTCCCCTACTCCCCTTGGTTTATCCCTTCTAAATTTCTCAGTAGGGTTAGATAGAGTTTTATATCCCAATGGATAACCTCAGGGTTAATTACACTGAGAGTAAGGTGTAAATATTACCTCTTAATGCTCTCTTCCTCTCCTTCTTATAAGAGTATTCATCCCTTCCCCTTCCCATGCCCTCTTTGTGTGTAAGAGAATATCCTATTTTTCTTGTTCATTCAAGTTTCTCTTGGTGTCCTCTACTATTCACCCCCCTCTTTCCTGCCCCATATCATCTTTGACCATTTAGTATTCCAAACTCTCCCTATGAATAATTCTTCTAATTAATATAATAGTGAATACTATAATAGTGAATAGAGTTCCTTATAGAGAATTATACATAACATTTCTCCACATAGGAATACAAATAATTAGTTCTTATTGAAGCCATTAAAGAGGCTAATTTTAAAAAGAGGGGTTTTCTTTCTTTCCCCTCTTTTTCTTATTTACCTTTTCATGTTTCTCTTTATTTTTGTGGTTGAATATTAAATTTTCCATTTATTCCTGTTTTTTCTGTGCAAATACTTGGAAATCTTCTATCTTGTTGAAAACCCATACTTTCCCCTGGAAGTATATGGTTAGTTTTGACGGGTAGGTGATCCTTGGCTGTAAACCTAGTTCTCTTGCCTTTTTGAATATCATATTCCAACCCTTGAGGTCTTTTAGTGTAGAGGCTGCCATGTCCTGTGTGATCCTGATTGTTGCTCCTTGATATCTGAATTGTCTCTTTCTAGCTTCTTGTAAATTTTTTTATTTTACTTGGAAGCTCTTGAATTTGGCTATTATATTCCTGGGGGTTGTCTTTTCTGGGTCTAGTGTAGATGGTGATCTATGGTTCCTTTCACTTCTTAGATCATTTTTGTTAATTCTTGTTTAAGTGTTACTAAAGTCACTTTCTCGTCTGCCTTGTGTCCTATCATTTGCTCCATAAGTTTTTCCAGTGACCAATAGAACTGAAGAAAGGATGCTAAGATTTCCATAGTTGTTGGAGCAAATGCAAACACCTTTTCCAGTACTAATTTAAGCCATTGGTATACGTCTACAATGCCTATTAATTGGAGAAAGTAATATGGAATAGTTTCCATCCAGAACACACATAACATGCTCCAGATTGAATATAAAGTCAGGGAGCTGATTAGTAGTATATATAATGTTCTTCCTATAGCCCATTTCACGTTCAGAGCTTTGTATCTTTCCCTTTTAGTATGTTTCTTTCCTTGCCTTTCAAATGAATATTGTCCCTATGGAGCCTCTGTAGTCAGACCAACCCAATATGGCTGCTGTCTGCCTGCTAACCAAGTTTTTCTTTATTAAATTGTTTCTTTTGTAAGTTCTAGGTTTTGGCTCACCACTAATTTCAGAAGGGGGGTGAATGAGTGACGATGGGGTATGGTATGTATAAATATTAAAAATGATAAAGGCTGATATAAATATATATGTTAGTATTTTAATTAAAGCCATGCTGATAGATAATTAGACCACTTGCTTGTAAGCATTCAAAACTGCTGCCCCTCGCCATTGCTGTCTCCTGTTTCCTGTCTCGAGTCTGCTGGCCAAGAGAGAGACCCCTCCTAACCCAGGAGATTATAAACTCTTCCCTGCGTCAAGACGTAGGCCTCCCCATGCCCCAAAACCTGGAAACGGAAACCAGTTGGACCACGTTGGATCACGGGAAATGTAGTTTGATACATTTTCTATGTCCATAGAAATATATACACTTTTAGATGGCATTTCCCAAATTTCACTTTTACATATGGTAATCTCCTGAATGGTGAATGAGGGCCAATACTTCTCCACAACCACCCTAGAAGAGATTACCATGCTACACCCCATCATAACTCATTCATCCCCCTTCTTACTAAGTTTAAACATTTTCTTGTATCTATTTTTGGTTAAGTATTAATTGTCCATTTCAAGTAGTGAAGATTTTTAATACATTTCTTTTTTTAATTGTCATAATTTTTTTATATTAAAATAATCAACAATGACATTATACTTTGAAATTATATTTGCTTAATTGATATCTATTTACATGCATGAAGATACACAAACATCCATTACAATGTATATGTGTACATGTCTGTATTGTGTACACACATCAATGTATAGATATGTATATAACATAAATATGTACACATATAACTAAGTGAACAAATGTGCTTGCTAATTATTTATGCATGTGTGTACAGTACATAGTATGCATATTATTTATTTTTATCTGTATATATTTATAAATTCATATGAATTTATGTATTGAACATTTGGATACATTATACAACATAAATAGCATATGAGGTTATATATTCAGACTTTTAAGTATTGTAAAGATGTAACTTGCAGGCCCAGAGCCCTGTCTAGAAACTCAAGCCTCAAGTAAGGGAAGGGAAGCAAGTAGCTAGAACTCCAACTCCCCCCTCACTTTGGCAATTCCAAACTCTTGGAGTTGTATTATGGGGAAAACCAGGGAAGGTGACTTAAATATTAAATGTGGGCTCTGTGGGGTGGATAGGAGACAGGAAGGGACAATAGGAGAGAATTTATAAGTCAGGGAACCAGGGAATGACCACTGACTGAAATGGTAGTTAAGCCTGACCAACAGTCACTCTTCTCCACCCAGCCTGGAATGGCTTCAGATTATTACATTCACACAATGAGGACTTTAAATTACTAAAACCCACAAAGGGAAATAGTTTAATTATAATAAGAGGGGACTGGAAATGGGGTTAGGTAAAACTATGACTAACAACACAGGACTGGAGTCAAAAGGGGTAAGTCCCTTAGCCAACCTGGCTCCTGCCAGCTTTTGACAGCTTGGCTAAGGACCTGAGGAAGAGGGCTTGAACTTGGGATCTCACAACTATTCCAGGGATGTTTTCAGGATTCCAGGAGCCAACACCTTCAGAACTGATGATCTAAAGTAGCTAGGTAGGGAGTGAAGTCTACAAGCTGTCCACCAGATCACAGGCCACTTCTCTACTCAGTGTCGATTTGCAGGATTGAGGTCTTCTGCCTCTTCAGCTTTCTCCACTCTCCAAGATCCCAGCGAATCAAGGCCTGCAGATTGCACTCCTCCTCTGAAGCCCTAACAGCACAGCAGTCTGTCATTTGCCAAGCACTTCCTCTCTACCCCCTGCATTCCATTCAGAATATCAATGACTCCTAGCAAAGGCTTTTCCTAACATGCTTACAAACAAATCTTCTTTTAAACTATACCTATTACAGTTGATCTAACTGAAAATGTTTGTGGACCAACATGGCTTCTTATCTGAAAAGCTTTTCCAGGATTGAACCTGATATCAAATGAGAATAACTTCACAGGAAATTGATGACTTTAGCTGTTTGAGATTTATTCCCTAAACAAGAATGGTTAATTGGCTCAAGATGTCTTCAAAGATGATTCCTTTCTCTCAGGATCCTAACTGCCTCTCAGGAAACCACAATGGAGGTTGGCTTAGGTAATGTATATATTCAGGCCTAAATAATTTAAGTTAAAGGATTCTCACACCCACTGGCTTAAATAAAACAAGGGTTTACTTACTTGGACTGTTTGGGGTAGATGGTATGTACAGGTAAAAGGGAAAGGTAAAGTCTAGTTATCTTCGATGTTATCAGGACAGCTTCTCCCCTAATGGGGAAAACCCCAACAGAAATCTTCTTTCACTTACTACCTCACAAGCATTTAATCTGTTTCTCTATATTAACTAGGAACAAATGCAAGATGGTTAAGAGTGTCTTGATGGAGATCTGTAGATTCAGGTTTTGTTGAGATACTGCTAACTGGATTCCTTTGCAGCGGTAATCAAAGTCAGGGTCTGTATGAGGCAGTTTTATTGATTGCCTATATGGATAAATAGCTATATTTCACCAAGCTCTTTAGATCAGTTATGTTAGGTTTCAAAGATAAGTAACAATCCCACTACCTCATCCACTCAGCACCCTCTCCTGCTTTTATACCCACATTCTTAACTGCCCCAACTGTCCTTCTCTTGAGGTTCTATGGAGTTCTATGGGGTAATTCACCCCATTTAAGATTCTTCTGGCTGTATCCAAAATTTTTCGAAATCAATTTCCTTTCAAAATGTCTATTTCTAACTTTCACTCTAAATCCCTCTAGAAATCATGAAATTGTAAATAATGCAAATAATCAGGCTATTAAAAGAGGAAATGGTTCCTCTCATTTCCCAAATTTAAGGGGTTCCTTTATATGTTGAATGGCACCATTAAAAACTGAGCCTTTATTATCTACCATTTTTCCGTATCTATATTATTTTAGATAAATCCAAAAATTATTTCTAGATTATATGAAATAAATCATCTTTATTCTGTAACATTCCCTTGTGAAGATCGAATTAACTCTCCCTTTATCTATTTTTAGTTAATCAAATCAAGAACTTAAAACACCCCTACTGTTATAAAAAAACTCTAGATAGTAGTAGATGTTGTATAGATAGAGAGGGAGAGGATGATATGACACCTCCCTCCTTTATAACAGTGCCCAGGCAGGATCCTTTAGGTCGATGGATGATATCCCTTCAGGTCCCACCTGGGGTTGATTGATATTATATAATGGGCTCTTTAGCTTGGTAATGGTTGGTATCTGACTGTGTGTCTCTCTTCCCAAAGAAGCTATGAATAACCTTCATAGGAAGGTTACTTCAGGAAGGTACTTAAAAGCTTTGACTGTATTTAAACAATGAGGGATAATGGGATTGGATAGAGGTATTGGGAAACCCTAATTAAATTTGGTAATTAAAGACCCTTTAAACTGTAGGCAAATAATGAATTAGGATGGTTAGCTTCTCTCTGGTCCAGCCTGGCCACAGCTACACCGGAGTAGGCAAACTGCTACTTGATGTTTCAGCTTCTTCTCCTTTGTTAGATGATATGCCTAATCAGTCTTTGAGATATCCACCCCTTTCCACCCTCTTCTTCTTCTCCTGCCCACTTCCCAGATCCCTCCCGGGCCCTGGGAAACCTAGATAACTAAGATGATTGATTTCCTAATATCTATGGGCAGTAGAATCAGAGATGATGGTCTGGGTACAGGTTGTTGATGTTAACAGGAACAAACAGGAGGAGCTTGCAAGCCTGAGACTGCAAGTCTCAATTCCCACAAAAGACCAGGATCCACTGATCTCAGGTCTCAGGGAAAGAAAGGACCCCCTGCCAGGGCTGCCAGGATGTTTTATACCAACTGCTCTCTCCCCTGTTCTCACGGCCCCCTGGGAACATTCCAATATCCAATGGATCCACCTGTCAATCACCAGTGTGGACTCCTGGCTCCCAGAGATTCAATATAACACTACTTAGTAGCTAGGTAACCATTAGGTAAGAGAGCTCACAAGTCACTTACTAGTTCACTCCCCCAAAAGGCCACAAGCACTGCCCCACCTAGGGCAGTGCAGGGCAAATTGAAAGACTGTAATTGGGTTCTGTGAAGAGAAGGAGAGAAAGGAAATGACATGGAAAAAAATGGGTATAAAAGAAGAGACCAAAATGGTCTAATCTCTCTTGGCTTCTTTGTTTCAGAGAGGCTGGTTCCTAAGAGAGACTCTTCCCTTAGATTCCTCATTGGTGAGTAGAGCTAAAGAGACATGCTTTTCCTTGGAATTATTCTGCATTGAAGATATCACAGGGACTTCTGATTTAGGACTACCTGGAAATTCATGTGGAAATCAGGACTTGGGGAAGCCCCTGCTGGGGGCTAGGCTGAAATTCACCAGAACAGCACTTAGGGTTGGTAGGCTAGACCAGGCTTTGACTCCTTCCTATACTTCCCACTTTCACTACATCTACCTTGTTGTAAATAAAAGCTATTAACGTCATTTTGACTTAGGGGCTAATATTTTATAAATAAAATCCTCTTTTATAACTCTCGTAATGAGTCAAAAAAGAAATTTAATTGTTATACCATTCATTCTTACAGCATCTTTTAGTTCTATGAAGCTATCCATTCCTACACAGATGGAAGTACACAGTTTAATTCTATCAAAATTATTTTCACTGTGATTAAGATAATTGCTACTTTATTATAAATGAAAGTTTCAACATACTTAGAAATATTTAAGACACAATGACTTGATATGTTATGTTCAATGATTTCAAAAGTTTCAGGATTCTTAATTTGAAAATAGGCAAGCAATGGACACAGATTTTGGACTTTTTCAGTCTATAATTGGAATCATTGAAAATGCTACTTTTCTGTTCACTCGAAATCTTATTTTTTATAGCTTTAGTTCAAAATATCAACAGTGTAAACACATATTAATCACAAAACTAATTGATTTTGATCTTGATGAGAAGAGATAGAAAAGGTAAGAAAAAAGAGCTAACATTAAAATTAGAAATAATTTTATATAATAATTTAATATATAATATTATAATTAGGAATAATAATAATTTTAAATGATATATTAACCATTTGCTATATTCTTGATTGTGCTAAATACTGGGAAGATACATTTATTATATATTTAGTAACCATCCACAACAATTTCATTAAAAATAATATGCGGGATAACAAACTCCACATTATTTACAATTTCTTTAAGTTATGTAAGTTAAACACATATGTGAATATTAATATCCTCTGATTTTAAGTTCCCTTTCAATTTGTTTTACTTGGACATTTTTTCTCCTGATTTTATGGCTGTTATTTTTTAAAGTAATCATAATATGTATTTTCTCTTTATGTACCTCCTTTATTTTCTATATATTTCCAACATTTGTCATTTCCAATATCATATTACAATTCAAATATCACAATCTATTCAGCCATTTAACCCATTCACTGCATTTGTGTTATTTTTAGGGTTTTTTGTCTTATTAAACAAAGCCTCCATCAATATTTTCATACATACACAGCTTTTTGTCTTCTCAATAATGTCCTTAGGACATGATCTAAGTAATGAGATCCCTAGGTCAATGAGCATGAACAGCTTAACAACTCTTAATTTATAATTCCAACTTGATTTCTAATTTTAAAAAAAATCACAGTCACTCTAGCAATATAATATTAGTTCTATTTTTCCATGTTTTTATCACAATTTAATTTCATTACTTTAGCTGGTCTGGTTCTCAATTAATACATACTGCCACTCTTCCATTTTGTGGATGGCAAATGCTGGATGTGGACATTACCAGAACATTATAAATTTAATGAAAATTTTGGAATTCATCTATAACCATTTTGGAATTTGAACCATAAATCTATGTTGGAAAAAAAATGAGTATGTGAAAAGCGTGAATGGACAATATATAGTTATGTGTATAAATATATGTATGTATGTTTAATATGGAAGCATAATAGTTACCATGGTTTAGTAAGCATATCACAAAATATGGAATATTTAGACAATATAATTTAGAGAAATAGCATACATGGACAATGCAATAAGTTCAAAAATATCAAATAAAAGAAGTAAAGTTGTGTGGATTGATTTTGGAAAATTACAGAGTTCCTTTATTGATTTCAAATATTTCTTATATCCAAAGATTCATAGTTTTAGTAATAATGTTAATTGTATTATTTTGTCTGAGAACCATGTGTCGGTCTCCAGTCTCAGAACCACAGTCTCCAAAGCATGAAAAATAAATATCACTAAGCAGAAAATGAAAGTAAGAGTGCTGGATATAGAGTGATAAGTGGGTCTAAATATAAAGAGAGGCAGTGAGCAGAAGCAAACCAAATTTCTGAGGAGTGACAAGGTTAAAAAATGAAACAGAAGAATAAACAGAAGCAAAAAGGACAGAAGAAAATACACTGTTAATAAACATCACCAAATGTGAGTACAATGAACTCCCTCATGAAACAGAAGTGTGGAGAAGAATGGATTAGGAATCAGAATTCAACAATATGTTGTTTTCAAGAAATATACTTGAAACTTTGAGATACATATAGGTAAAATAAGGGTTTTGTTAAGATTAAAATTCTTTGGAAACTGTATATTAATTTATAATTATTTATTAAATAGTGAAAATCAAGTCAGAGAAAGGAAAGGCACACCACAACAAGGCTGGCCTCATAGCTTTTTATTCTCTCTCTCTCTCTCTGTCTCTCTTTCTTTTTTTAATAACCATAAATTTCTGTCTTAGTCTCAATAATACTGTGTATTGGTTCTAAGTCAGAAGAGTTGTTAAGGGCAAGGCAATGGGGGGTTAAGTATTGTCCAGGGTCACACTGCTAGGAAGTATCTGAGACCAGATTTAAACCTAGGACCAGCTAGCACTAGGCCTGACTCTAAAGCCACTGAGCCATCGAGCTGCCCCCCTCATAGCTTCTTGGTAGCTAACTGTGACTTGCTGTTCACCTTGCATTTCCATTTACTCCCATTGCTTGGCCAGTACAGTTGCATGATCTTCCTTGATCCATAACTTTGACATCACTTTTTCTGAGACTCCCTGATTGAACAGACTTGTCCTCAGTCTAGATCAGAGGAATGTCTTCTGGACACCAGGAGTCATATGGGAAAAGAGGCAAACATCTTCAAAGGTGCCAGGGAACCACAAGGTTTCTTGCATCCTCTGAGAGGATGGGCATTTGCTCTATGTAATATGAGGCTTAATCTACTTTATTAAAATATATCAATATTCATTAGGGACTGTAGGGTTCTTAAATTACAATAGAAGATTCAAATTAAAATGTTTTTTTTCTGCTACTCAAGATACCTTGACTCAGATGAGCTTTCTGTAATATTATTACAGAGCATATTTTTTTTTATTATAGAAAGGTTCACTTTATTCAAAAGGAACAAATTAGAAGAAGGGGTTGTAGAGGAGAATATTAAGAAGATATGCCTGGGAATTTCTGAGATGTCCAATGTCAAAAGGAAAAGGAAGTGATGATATGATAGGAATATAGCATACAATACCCAGGCAAAAGGAGAAACTGTAATAAGTTCAGGAAATATATTAACAAATCTATCATGGAGGTATGTAGTGTTAGAGAATTATGAATATTTATGCCTGTGCTAGGTTTCTTTTTTTTTTT
>NC_058132.1:435272819-435324210 GCF_016433145.1 Gracilinanus agilis
TATGCCACTTGGTGCATACATATTGAGCAGTGTTATTTCCTCATTGGTTATACTGCCTTTAATCAGGATGTAATGACCTTTCCTGTCTTTTTTAATCATATCTATTTTTACTTTGGCTTTGTCAGAAATCATAATAGCCACTCCTGCCTTCTTTTTCTCATTTGATGCCCAAAAGATTTTGCTCAAACCCTGGACCTTAAACTTGTGTATGTCCACCCGCCTAATATGTGTTTCTTGTAGACAACATATGGTGGGATTTTGGTTTCTAATCCACTCTCCTATTTGCTTCTGTTTTATTGGCGAGTTCATCCCCTTCACATTCAGAGTTACCAGTTGTGCATTTGCTGACATTTTCGAATCCTTCCCTCTTCCTACCCCCTTTTTCCTTACACTTTCTCCTTTTAAATCAGTTGTTTGCTATTGAGCCGCTATCCCTTATACCCTCCCTTGATTAACTTCCCTTTCTACCCCCTCCCTTATTTTCCCCCCTCTTTTTATTTTTAAAGGCCTTATGAATTGCCTCCCTCATCTCCCCTCCTTTTTTTGACCTCCCCACTCCCCTGCTCCCCTTCGTTTATCCCTTCTAACTTTCTCAGAAGGGTTAGATAAGAGTTTTATGTCCCTCTTCCCTCTCTGGGTTGATTACACTAAGAGTAAGGTTTGATTATTACCTCTTAATGCTCTCTTCCTCTCCTTCTTATAATAGTATTTGTCCCCTCTCCCTCCCATGCCCTCTTTGTGTGTAATAGAATATCCTATTTTCTTATTCACTCAAGTTTCTCTTGGTGTCCCCTGCTCTTCACCCCCTCTTTCCCATCCACCATGTCATCTAAGATTATTTAGTGTTCCTCTCTCACCCTTTGAATTATTCTTCTGATTACTATAATTGTGAATATTATAATAGTGAATAGAATTCACTATAGAGAATTATACATAACATTTCTCTACATAAGAATACAGATAGTTAGATCTCACTGAGGCCCTTAAAAAGGCAAATTTAAAAATCATAAGTTTTCTTTCTTTCCCTTCTGTATCTTATTTACCTTATTTACCTTTTCATGTTTCTCTCAATTTTTGTGGTTGGATATCAAATTTTCCATTTAGCCCTGGCCTTTTCTGTGCAAATACCTGTAATTCTTAAATTTTGTTGAATGCCCATACTTTCCCTTGGAAATATATAGTCAATTTTGATGGGTAGTTGATCCATGTTTGCAGGCCCAGCTCTCTTGCCTTTCTGAATATTGTATTCCACGCCTTGCGGTCTTTTAGTGTTGAGGCTACCAGATCCTGTGTGATCCTGATTGGTGCTCCTTGATATTTTAATCATTTCTTTCTGGCTTCCTGTAAGATTTTTTCTTTTGCTTGGAAACTCTTGAATTTTGCAATTATATTTCTGGGTGTTTTCTTTTCTGGATCGAATGTCGCAGTTGTTCTATGAATCCTTTCAATGTCTATATTGCCCTCTTGTTGTAGGACTTCAGGGCAATTTTGCTGAATAATTTCTTTTAGTATGGAGTCCAGGTTTCTATTAATTTCTGGTTTTTCTGGTAGACCAATTATTCTAAAATTGTCTCTTCTAGACCGGTTTTCTTGGTCTGTCACTCTCTTATTGAGATATTTTATGTTTCCTTCTATTTTTTCAGGCTTTTGACTTTGTTTCATTTGTTCCTGTTGTCTTGAGAAATCATTAGCTTCTATTTGCTCAATTCTAGCCTTTAGGGATTGATTTTTGGCTATGATCTTTTGGTTTTCGGCTATAATCTTCTGGTTTTCAGCCATAATCTTCTGGTTTTCGGCCATATCTTCTGGTATTCCTTTTCAATCTGGTCATTTCTGTTGTTCAATTTGCTGATTAGTTCATTTGGTTTCTGAGCCTCACTTTCGAATTGCAAGATTCTACCTTTTAAACAGTTATTTTCTTGACAGATCTCTTCCATTTTCCTCAAAATCTCAGTTTTGAACTCTTCCATAGCTTGTGAGGAGTTTTCCTTATTTGAGGAGTGTCCGGATGCTTGTTTGTTCTCCTCCTCTGTTTGCTCGGTTGTCTGGATTTTCTCTGTGTAAAAGTTGTTGAGTGTTAAAGACTTCTTTTTCTTGTTGTTAATCTTTCTCTTCTGAACTTCCTGAGAATGGGTAGCCATCGTTAGCCCAGCAGCTTCTCAGCTTTATCCTCGCGCTCAGGGTCTGTCCGAGGTCAAGCCCCCTGGTGTACCCCCTTGCTTGATCATCTGCTGGAGGTTTCTTTACAAGTCTCAGGGAGCTGCTTCCACAGTCGTATACCCCTCTGCACTGGTTCCCCACTCAGGGTTTCAGAGCTTTAGCTCATGGCTGTGTCTGCGTCCACCCACGCCTCTGCCCGTGCCTGCTTTCTGAGCCCGCACTCTCCGTCCTGCATCCGCTCTCGGGGCCCTGCTCCCACGCTCAAATTTTGTGTGCGTTCGTTAGCTTTTTGGGGTCCTCAATCTTGCTGCTCTCAGGAACAGGCCCCGGAGCTGCCAATGACTCAATGGGTGCCCCAAACTTGCTCTATTTCTTTTTAGCTGGCTTTGGCCCTATAGGTGTTGTGTGTGGAGGGTTGGGGGTAGGGTGGTTGCTCAGCCCGCGATTTAGTGAGAGCTGTTTCACCCCTTTATAGCATGGAAATGCCTCGATTCCACGTACCTTCCACACTGTGCCCTGTTGTGGGGTTCCTCCGTTTGTCTGGACTTGTTTTTATGTCCCCTTGAGGAGTTTTGTGTGTTTTGGTCAGGAGAGGTTAAGAGCTGCTTCTTACTCTGCCGCCATCTTAACCCGGAACTGCCCAGAGCATGTTTTTAAAGAATAGAAAATTAGGAAGTTATTGAATTGTATAAAAAACCATTCCAACCTAGAATGCAATGTATGAAGAATCCACAGTATTTACTTCAAAATCCATACAATGGAAGACTTTTATCTGTCATTCAACCATATCTTAAAATCATTTATCATCAGGTAAACTTTCAACTTAATTAAACTCCTAAAAAAATCATTGATCTATTCAGAAACGAGAAAGAAGACTTCTGGGAGTCAAGATTAGAAGCTTAGAAGCAAAAGTTAAGTCCTCTGTGAAAATCCTTACACATCAATCAAAAACAAAGGACTCTGAGGGGGACACAAAACCAAATCCAACAACAGACAGAGCCTGGGGACGCTCCTGTTTGATTCAACTTGAAGGGTACACTGAGAAGCTTGAATTCTCAGGTTTTAAGGAAAAGAAAGAAGGAAGGTCCCAGGACCCTTCCCCCACCTACTATGTTGAGACTCAAGTCATTGCTGAGATCTCTGGGTGAAGGCCAGAGAGCATGCCTTGCTACCATAGCTACTGGCGGCTCCAGACTCTAACCACATCTGGCAGGGAGTCAGCAGGAGGAGAGGGACAGAGATGAGGGCAGCCTGGTCACAGCCTTAAGCTACCATTCCTACATCTCAGGCCTCTGCCTCTAGAGGTTTTGGCCTCAGGATACATCCAGCTCTGTAGATCATCTCAGCAAGCTTAATCCCATCTATCAATAGTGCAGATAAGAAGCCTTCAAAGGGCAGAGAAGCTCAATCTCCAATACCCCTCTTCCACCTACTGTGCTAAGACCCCTGGTAAGAATCGAGCTAACAGGACTTCCAGGTTAAGATGGTGGCAGAGTAAAAAGCAGAGCTTAACCTCTCCTAAACTGAAATATACAGGACTCCTCAAGGGGACATAAAAACAAATCCAGACGAACAGAGGGACCCCACAACAGGGCACAGCATTGAAGGTACATGAAATCGGGGCATTTCCATGCTATAAAAGGGTGAAATAGCTCTCACTAAATCTCAGGCTGAGCAACCCCCACACACACAGACACACCACCTACAAAGCCAAAGCCAGCTCAAAGGAAATAGAGCAAATTTGGGGCACCCATTGAGTCATTGACACCTCCAGGGCCTGTTCCTGAGAGCAGCAAGACTTAGAACCCCAAAAGGCTAAAGAACGTACACGGACTTTAAGCTCGGAAACGGAGCTCAGGCACGGGCACAGGTGGACACAGGCACAAGCGAAGGATCTAAAACCCTGGGTGGGGAACCAGTGCAGACAGGTATAGGACTGTGCAAGCAGAGCCCTGAGACCTGCAAAGGAACCTCTGGCAGAGGATCAAGCAAGGGCGTCCACCAGGGTGCTTGACCTTGAAAACAACCAGACCTGAGACCTCAGGAGCCTAAAGAGCGCAGACAGACCCTGAGCCTGAAGATAAAGCTGAGAACAGGCTGGGCTAACATTTGCAACCCAGAAACAGGAAGGCCAAAAGAGAAAGATTAACAAAAACAAGAAAAAATCTTTGACACTCGACAACTTTTACATGGAGAAAATCCAGACAACCGAGCAAACAGAAGAGAAGAGAAAACAAACAATCACATCTGAACCCTTCCAAAATAATGAAAACAGGTCACAAGCTCGAAGAGTTAAAATCTGAGATGACAAGAAACTGGGAAAATATTTGACTAGAGAAATGGGAAATAGCTCAAAAGGAAATCAGGCAAGAAAAAACAGTTTAAAAGGCAGAATTTTGCAATTAGAAAGTGAGGCTCAGAAATCAAATGGACTGATAAGCAAATTGAACACCAGAAAAAACCAGATTGAAAAGGAAAACCAGTCCCTAAAGGCTAGAATTGAGCAATTAGAAGCTAATGATCTCTCAAGAGAGCAAGAACAAATAAAACAAAGTCAAAAGACTGAAAAAATAGAAGGAAACATGAAATATCTCAATGAGAAAGGGATAGACCAAGAAAACCGGTGTAGAAGAGACAATTTGAAAATTATTGGTCTCCCTGAAAAAGCAGAAATTAATAGAAATTTGGACTCCATACTAAAAGAAATTATTCAGCAAAATTGCCCTGAAGTCCTACAACGAGAGGGCATATAGTCATTGAAAGGATCCATTGATCACCCTCTACACTAGACCCAGAAAAGACAATGCCCAGGCATATAATAGCCAAATTCAAGAGATTTCAAGCAAAAGAAAAAATCTTACAAGAAGCCAGAAAGAGACAATTCAAATATCAAGGAGCACCAATCAGGATCACACAGGATCTGGCAGCCTCCACACCAAAAAAGACTGCAAGGCTTGGAATATGATATTCAGAAAGGCAAGAGAACTGGGCCTGCAACCATGGATCAACTACCCATCAAAATTGACTATATACTTCCAGGAAAAAGTATGGGCATTCAACAAAATTGAAGAATTCCAAGTATTTGCACAGAAAAGACCAGGGCTAAATGGAAAGTTTGATATCCAACCACAAAAATCGAGAGAAACATGAAAAGGTAAATAAGAAACAGAGGGGAAAGAAAGAAAACCATAATTTTAAAATTTGCCTTTTTAAGGGCCTCAGGAAGGTCTAATTATTTGTCTTCCTATGTGGAGAAATGCTATGTATAATTCTCTGTAGTGAACTCTATTCACTATTATAGTATTCACTATTATAGTAATCAGAAGAATAATTCTTAGGGAGAGGGTGGAATACTAAATGGCCTAAGATGATGGGGGGTGTGTGAAAGAGGGGGGTGAATAGTAGGAGACACCAAGAGAAACTTGAGAGAATAAGAAAAATAGGATACTCTATTACACACAAAGAGGGCATGGGAAGGGGAAAGTACAAATACTATTATAAGAAGGAGAGGAAGAGAGCATTAAGAGGTAATATTTAAACCTTACTCTCAGTGTAATCAACCCAAAGAGGGAAGAGTAGCTATATTCTCTATTGGGATATAAAACTCTATCTAACCCTACTGAAAAAGTCAGAAGGGATAAACCAAGGGGAGCAGGGGAGTGGGGAGGTCAAAAAAGGGAGCGGAGAAGAAGGGAGAGGGAATACATTAGGCCTTTAAAAATAAAAGAGGAGAATAATAAGGGAGGGGGTAGAAAGGGAAGTTAATCAAGGGAGGGGATAAGGGATACCTACTTAAAGCAAACCACTGGTTTAAAAGGAAATAGTTTAAGAAGGAGGGGTAGGAAAAGGGGAGCATACAAAACTGTCAGTGAATGCACAACTGATAATTATAACTCTGAATGTGAATGGGATGAACTCACTCATAAAACAGAAGTAGATAGCAGGGTGGATCAGAAACCAAAATCCTACCATATGTTATCTACAAGAAACACATATGAGACGGGTGGACATACACAAGTTTAAGGTAAAGGGCTTGAGCAAAATCTTTTGGGTGTCAAATGAGAAAAAGAAGGCAGGAGTGGCAATTGTCATTTCTGACAAAGCCAAAGTAAAAACAGATATGATTAAAATAAACATTGAAGGTCATTACAACCTGATTAATGGCACTATAAACAATGAGGAAATAATATTGCTCAATATGTATGCATCAAGTGGCATAACATCCAATTTCATAAAGGAGAAACTGGCAGAGCTCAAGAAGGAAATAGATAGTAAAACCATAATAGTGGGACATATAAAAATTCCTATTTTAAATCTAGATAAATCAAACCAAAAAATTAATAAGAAAGAGGCAAGAGAGGTGAACAAAGCCCTAGAAAAATTAGATTTAGTTGATATGTGGAGAAAAATAAATAGGGACAAAAAGGAATACACTTTCTTTTTAGCTGCACATGGTACATTCACAAAGATTGACCATGTAATAGGGCATAGAAATATTGCAAACAAATGCAAAAGAGCAGAAATAATAAATGTAACCATCTCAGATCATCATGCAATAAACATAATGCTTATTAAGGACACCTGGACAGGAAAATCAAAAACTAATTAGAAATTAAATAATATGATTCTTCAAAACCAATTAATCAAAAAGAAGTCATAGTAACAATAAAAATTTTCATTGAAGAGAATGACAATGATGAAACATCCTACCAAACTCTGTGGGATGCAGCCAAGGCAGTACTCAGGGGGAAATTTATATCCTTGAGTGCATATATTAACAAATTAAGGAGGGCAGAGATTAATGAATTGGCCATGAAACTCAAAAAATTAGAAAGCAAGCAAATTAAAAATCCACAGATGTAAACTAAATTAGAAATACTAAAAATCAAGGAAGAAAGTAATAAAATCAAAAGTAAAAGAACTATTGAATTAATAAATAAGTCTAGAAGCTGGTATTTTTTTATGTGTAATTATAAATTTTATTAATGTTATTGACATTATTTTTTTTAATTTAAACATTTATTAATAATCATTTTTAACATGGTTACATGATTCATGCTCCTACTTTCCCCTTCACCCCCCGCACTCCCCCCACCCATGGCCAATGCACATTTCCACTGGTTTTGTCATGTGTCCTTGTGATCAAAACCTATTTCCAAATTGTTGGTGGTTGCATTGGTGTGGTAGTTTCGAGTCCATATCCCCAATCATGTCCACCCTGAACGATGCATTCAAACAATTGCTTTTCTTACATGTTTCCTCTCCTGCAGTTCTTCCTCTGAATGTAGGTAGCGTTCTTTACCATAAATCCCTCAGAACTGTCCTGGGTCATTGCTAGTATTCTATTTAAGATTTTTGGATCTATGTTCGTTAGGGAGATTGGTCTCTAGTTTTCTTTCTCTGTTTTTGATCTCCCTGGCTTTGGAATCAGTACCATATTTGTGTCATAAAAGGTATTTGGTAGGACTCCTTCTTTGCTTATCATATCAAATAATTTGTATAGTATTGTGATTATTTGCTCTTTGAATGTCTGAAAGAATTCACTTGTGAATCCATCAGGCCCTGGCAATTTTTTCTTAGGGAGTTCTTTGATGGCTTGTTCAATTTTCATTCTGATATGGGATTATTTAGGTATTCTATTTCTTCTGCTGTTAATCTAGGCAGTTTATATTTTTGTAAATATTCGTACCTATCTCATAAATTGTTACATTTATTGCCATATAATTTGGCAAATTAGCTTTTAATGATTGCATTAATTTCCTCTTCATTAGAGGTGAGGTCTCCCTTTTCATCTTTGATACTGTCAATTTGGTTTTCTTCTTTCCTTTTTTTTTATTAGATTGACTAGTACTTTGCCTATTTTATCTGTTTTTTCAAAGTACCAGCTTCTACTCTTATTTATTAATTCAATAGTTCTTTTACTTTCGATTTTATTAATTTCTCCCTTGATTTTTAGTATTTCTAATTTAGTTTTCATCTGGGGATTATTAATTTGCTTGCTTCCTAATTTTTTGAGTTGCATGCTCAATTCATTGATCTCTGCCCTCCTTACTTTGTTAATATATACACTCAAGGATGTAAATTTCACCCTGAGTACTGCCTTGGCCGCATCCCACAGAGTTTGGTAGGATGTCTCATCATTGTCATTTTCTTCAATGAAATCATTGATTGTTTCTATGATTCCTTCTTTGACAAATTGGTTTTGGAGAATCATATTATTTAATTTCCAATTGGTTTTTGATTTTCCTTTCCAGGTGCCCTTACTAATTATTATTTTTATTGCATTATGATCTGAGAAGTTTACATTTCTGCTCTTTTGCATTTGTTTGCAATGATTCTATGCCTTATAACATGGTTAATCTTTGTGAATGTGCCATGTGCAGCTGAAAAGAAGGTGTATTCCTTTTTGTCCCTATTTATTTTTCTCCACATATCAATTAAATCTAATTTTTCTAGGACTTCATTCACCTCTCTTACCTCTTTCTTATTTATTTTTCAGTTTGATTTATCTAGATCTTAAAGAGGAATATTTAGATCTCCCACTAGTATGGTTTTACTATCTATTTCCTTCTTGAGATCTGCCAGTTTTTCCTTTATGAATTTGGATGCTATGCCTCTTGGTGCATATATTTTGAGCAGTGTTATTTCCTCATTGTTTATACTGCCTTTAATCAGGATGTAATGACATTCCCTGTCTTTTTTAATCATATCTATTTTTACTTTGGCTTTGTCAGAAATCATAGTAGCCACTGCTGCCTTCTTTTTCTCATTTCACACCCAAAAGATTTTGCTCAAGCCCTGAACCTTAAACTTGTATATGTCCACCCGCATATGAGTGTTTCTTGGAGACAACATATGGTAGGATTTTGGTTTCTAATCCACTCTGCTATTTGCTTCCATTATATGGGCGAGTTCATCCCATTCACATTCAGAGTTATAATCATCAGTTGTGCTTTTGCTGACATTTTCGTATCCTCCCCTCTTCCTACCCTTATACTGTTTCCTTTTAAACCAGTGGTTTGCTATTTAGCTGCTATCCCTCATCCCCTCCCTTGATGAACTTCCCTTTCTACTCCCTCCCTTATTCCACCCCTTCTTGTTTTTAAAGGCCTTATGAATTCCCTCCCCCTTCTTCTCCTCTCCCTTTTTTTGATCTCCCACTCCCCTGTTTCCTTTGGTTTATCCCTTCTGACATTCTCAGAAGGGTTAGATAAGAGTTTTATGTCCCAATGGATAATATAGCTACTCTCCCCTCTCTGGGTTGATTACACTGAGAGTAAGGTTTGATTATTACCTCTTAATGCTCTCTTCCTCTCCTTCTTATAATAGTATTTGTCCCCTCTCCCTCCCATGCCCTCTTTGTGTGTAATAGAATATCCTATTTTTCTTATTCACTCAAGTTGCTCTTGGTGTCCCTTGCTATTCACCCCCTCTTTCCCATCCCCCATGTCATCTTAGATTATTTAGTTTCCACCCTCACCCTGTGAATTATTCTTCTGATTACTATAATAGTGATTACTATAATAGTGAATAGAGTTCACTACAGAGAATTATACGTTACATTTCTCTACATAGGAATACAGATAATTAGATCTTACTGAGGCCTTTAAAAAGGCAAATTTAAAAATTTTAAGATTTCTTTCTTTCCCTTCTGTTTCTTATTTACCTTTTCATGTTTCTCTCAATTTTTGTGGTTTGATATCAAACTTTCCATTTAGCCCTGGTCTTTTCTGTGCAAATACTTGGAATTCTTCAATTTTGTTGAATGCCCAAACTTTCTGCTGGAAGTATATAGTCCATTTTGATGGGTAGTTGATCCGTGGTTGCATATCCAGCTCTCTTGCCTTTCTGAATATTGTATTCCAAGACATGTGATCTTTTAGCGTGGAGGCTGCCAGATCCTGTGTGATCCTGATTGGTGCTCCTTGATATTTGAATCATTTCTCTCTGGCTTCTTGTAAGATTTTTTCTTTTGCTTGGAAACTCTTGAATTTTGCAATTATATTTCTGGGTGTTTTCTTTTCTGGATCGAATGTCGCAGTTGTTCTATGAATCCTTTCAATGTCTATATTGCCCTCTTGTTGTAGGACTTCAGGGCAATTTTGCTGAATAATTTCTTTTAGTATGGTGTCCAGGTTTCTATTAATTTCTGGTTTTTCTGGAAGAACAATTATTCTCAAATTGTCTCTTCTAAACCGTTTTTCTTTGTCTGTCACTCTCTCATTGAGATATTACGTATTTCCTTCTATTTTTCAGTCTTTTGACTTTGTTTTGTTTGTTCTTGTTGTCTTGAGAGATCATTAGCTTCTAATTGCTCGATTCTAGCCTTTAGGGACTGGTTTTTGGCTCTAAACTTTTTGTTTTTAGCTATGATCTTTTCAATTTGGTCATTTCTGTTGTTCAATTTGCTTATCAGTTCATTTGGTTTCTGAGCCTCACTTTCCATTTGCAAGATTCTACCTTTTAAACAGTTATTTTCTTGCCAGATCTCTTCCATTTTCCTCAGAATCTCAGTTTTGAACTCTTCCATCGCTTGTGACCTGTTTTCCTTATTTGGGAAGGATCCGGATGCTTGTTTGTTCTCCTCCTCTGTTTGCTAGGTTGTCTGGATTTTCTCTGGGTAAAAGTTGTCAAGTGTTAAAGACTTGTTTTTCTTGGTGTTTATCTTTCTCTTCTGAACTTCCTGAGTCTGGGTAGCCATCATTATCCCAGCAGCTTCTCAGCTTTATCCTGGAGCTCTGGGGCTGCCCGTGGTCTTTTGGCTCCTGAGGTCTGAGTTCTGTTTTTTTCCAAGGTCAAGGTCCCTGGTGGACCCCCATGCTTGATCCTCTGCTGGAGTTTCCTTTAAAAGTCTCAGGGCGCTGCTTCCACAGTCGTATACCCGTCTACGCTGGTTCCCCACTCAGGGTTTCAGAGCTTTAGCTCCTGGCTGTGTCTGTCTCCACCCACGCCTCCTCCACACCTGAGCCCTGCTCCCGTGCTCAGAGTTAGCGTGCGTTCTTTGGCTTTTTGGGGTCCCAAATCTTGCTGCTCTCAGGAATGGCCCTGGAGCTGCCAATGACTCGATGGGTGCCCCAAACTTGCTCTATTTCTTTTTAGCTGGCTTTTGCGCTATACGTGTTGTGTGTGGAGGGGATGGGAGTGGGGTGGTTGCTCAGCCCACGATTTAGTGAGAGCTTTTTCACCCCTTTATAGCATGGAAATGTCCAGATTCCTCGCTGCACCCTGTTGTGGGGTTCCTCCATTCATCTGGACTTGTTTTTATGTCCCCTTGAGGAGTTTTGTGTGTTCCCATCAGGAGAGGTTAAGAGCTTCTTTTTACTCTGCCGCCATCTTAACCCGGAACCTCTAGAAGCTGGTATTTTGAAAAAACAGATGAAATAGACAAGGTACTGGTCAATATAATAAAAAAAAGGAAAGAAGAAAACCAAATTGACAGTATCAAAGTTGAAAAGTGAGACCTTACCTCTAATGAAGGGGAAATTAAGGCAATCATTAAAATGTATTTCGCCCAATTATATGGCAATACATATAACAATTTAGGAGATATGAATGAATATTTACAAAAATATAAATTGCTTATATTAACAGCAGATGAAATAGAATACCTAAATAATCCCATATCAGAAAAAGAAATTGAACAAGCCAACAAAGAACTCCCTAAGAAAAAATCGCCAGGGCATGATGGATTCACAAGTGAATTCTATCAGATATTCAAAGAGCAACTAATCACAATACTATACAAATTATTTGATATGATAAGCAAAGAAGGAGTCCTATCAAATTCCTTTCATGACACAAATATAGTACTGATTCCAAAGCTAGGTAAATCAAAAACAGAGAAAGAAAATCATAGACCAATCTCCCTAATGAACATAGATGCAAAAATCTTAAATAGAATACTAGCAAAGAGACTCCAGCAAGTAATTAAGAAGAACATCCACCATGATCAGGTGGGATTTATACCAGGAATGCAAGGATGGTTCAACATTAGGAAAACTATCCACATAATTGACCATATCAACAGTCTAACAAACAAAAATCACATGATTATATAAATAAATGCTGGAAAAGCCTTTGACAAAATACAGCACCCATTCCTATTCAAAACACTGAAAAGTATAGGAAGAGAAGGACCTTTCCTAAAAATAATAAACAGTATATACCTAAAACCATCAACAAACATCATATGCAATGGGGATAAATTAGAAGCCTTCCCAATAAGATTAGGAGTAAAACAAGGATGTCCATTATCACCTCTATTATTCAACATAGTACTAGAAACACTAGCAGTAGCAATTAGAGAAGAAAGAGAAATTGAAGGTATCAAAATAGGCAAGGAGGAGACTAAGCTATCACTCTTTGCAGATGATATGATGGTTTACTTAAAAAATCCTAGAGAATCACCTAAGAAGCTTTTAGAAATAATCAACAACTTTAGCAAAGTTGAAGGATACAAAATAAATGCTCATAAATCATCAGTAATTCTATACATTTCCAACACATTAGAGCTGCAAGAAGTAGAAAGAGAAACACCATTTAAAATCACCCTAGACAATATAAAATACTTAGGAGTCTACCTACCAAAACAAACACAGCAATTATATGAAAACAACTACAAAACACTTTCCAAACAAATAAAGCTGGATCTAAACAATTGGAAAGCCATTGATTGCTCATGGGTAGGATGAGTTAACATAATAAAAATGACCATTCTACCCAAATCAATTTGCCTATTTAGTGCCATACCTATCAAGCTACCAAAAAACTTCTTTACTGAATTAGTAAAAAACTATAACAAATTTCATTTGGAATAACAAAAGATTGAGAATATCAAGGGAAAAAATGAAAAATAATGTGAAGGAAGGGGGGCTAGCAATACCAGATATTAAAGTATACTATAAAGCAGCAGTCATTCAAACAAGATGGTACTGGCTAAGAGACAGAAGGGAGGATCAGTGAAATATACTTGGGGTAAATGACATCAGCAAGACAATGTATGATAAACCCAAAGAGCCCAACTTTTGGGACATGAATCCACTATTTGATAAAAAACTGCTGGGAAATTTGGAAAACAGTATGGGAGAGATTAGGCTTATATCAACATCTCATACCCTACACCAAGATAAATTCAGAATGTGTGAATGACTTGAATATAAAGAGGGAAAATATAAGTAAGTGAAGTGAACACAGAATAGTATACTTGTCAGATGTCTGGGAAAGAAAGATTTTAAAACCAAGCAAGAGTTAGAGAAAATTACAAAATGTAAATTAAATGGTTCTGATTATGTTAAACTAAAATGCTTTTGTACAAACAAAAACATTGTAGTCAAAATCAGAAGGGAAACAATAAATTTCGAAAAAATATTCATAAGGAAAAACTCTGACAGGGGTCTAATTACTCAAATATGCAAAGAGTTAAATCAATTGTATAGAAAATCAAGCCATTCCCCAATTGATAAATGGACAAGAGACATGAATAGGCAAATTTCAGGTAAAGAAATCAAAAATATCAATAAGCACATGAGAAAGTGTTCTAAATTTCTAATAATTAGAGAAATGCAAATCAAAACAACTCTGAGATATCACCTCACACCTAGCAGATTGGCTAAAATGAAAGAAGAGGAGAGTAATGAATGCTGGAGGGGATGTGGCCAAATTGGGACATTAATGCATTGCTGGTGGAGTTGTGAACTGATCTAACCATTCTGGCTGGCAATTTGGAAGTATGCTCAAAGGGCTATAAAAAATGCCTGCCCTTTGATGCAGCCATACCATTATTGGGTTTGTATCCCAAAGAGATCATTAATAAACAGACTTTTAGGGAAGTATTTATAGCTACTCTTTTTGTGGTGGCAAAAATCTGGAAAAGGAAGGTATATCCTTCAGTTGGGGAATGGCTGAACAACTTGTTATATATGCTGGTGATGGAATACTATTGAGCTCAAAGGAATAATAAACTGGAGGAGTTCCAGATGAACTGGAAAGACCTCCAGAAATTGATGCAGAGTGAAAGGAGCAGAGCCAGAAGAACACTGTACTCAGAGACTGATATACTCTGGTAAAATCGAATGTAATGGACTTCTGTACCAGCAACAATGCAATGACACAGGACAGCCGTGAATGATTTATGGAAAGGAATTCTACCCCCATTCAGAGGAAGGACTGCAGGAGAGGAAACCTATAAGAAAAATAACTGCTTGAACACATGGGTTGGGGTGGATATGATTGGGGATGTAGACTCAAAACTACTGCACCAATGTAACTAACAACAATTTTTAAATAGGTCTTGATGATAAAACACATGATAAAACCAGTGGAAATGTGCATCGGCATGGTTGGGGGAGGCTGAAGGGCGGTTAGGGGGAAAGTAGGAGCATGAATCATGTAATCATGTTAAAAATGAATATTAATGAATGTTAAAAAAAAACTAAAAAAAAAAAAGAATTGAACTAACTGGGATCCCAGGGTGAAGTATGCAATTGAGAAAAAGTACCCTATTCCATGACAGGAAACTCAGTTCTTTGACTAGGTAGCTGGCAGGGAGAAGAGTGGCAAAAACGAAGAAAAGAGGATGAAAGAGTTACTTCAGTTTCTGCTGCCAGCTCGGGAATATCTGGTCTAAGGGATCATTAATGCAATAGGCCAGCTCCATCAGCCTAATCCAGTTAATTAGCAGAGCAGAGAAGAAGCTCCTTCAGGATAGAAAAGCTCAAAAGCACATATCCAGGATATGAACAAAGGAGCAAGAATACAGCCAATGGGAGTAGGGGGGAAATTATTAGTAAACAACAGAAAAAGAAAAAAAATAATTATAATTAACAGCTTCTATCCGGGTAATGAACAATGAACAAATGAAATTGAGGAGGACCAAGGAACACCAAGCAAAAACTCAGGAACTCCAGTGAATTGTACACAGGCTTTGGAAGAACTCAAAACTAAATTCAAAGAATGATTAAGAGAGGCTGAAGACAATTGAGAAAAGAACTTAAAAAGCAAAATAGGCAAAACAGAGGCACATGAACTAAAATGAGAAAATAATGTCATAAAACACAGAATTGACCAGCTTGTTTTTTTCTTTTTTTGGGGGGGGGGTCTTTTTTCCTATCTAATTATAAGGAAACTCTGTTTTCTGGGAAATTTGGGTAACCTCTTAAATTTCAAAAGTTCCATTCTTTCTTCTTTGGTTACTCATTAAAAAAAATGTACCAAATAGTCTTAATGATTGGCTTTTTGCTGGAGTTCTAAGGTTTCTGGGATGCTATGGTATGTTTCCTCATGCTTCAGAATTTGCTTGCTTGTTTGTTTTTCCTTGGTTCTGGTCTGTATTTACTATTCTAGTCCTCCTCCCCCCTGCCAGGGTCCAATGTAATCCTGGGTTTCTTGCGTAAGCTGCAGTCTATGATTGACTGCTGGTGTTCCAACCAAGTTCATGGGAAGTTCTACAACTGAGATTGCAAACAGACACAGTTGCTCTGTGGTAGCAACCAGGGAATCCACTCTCCTGGGAGTGACTTTAGCTGATGGGCCTCCAACGCCTTTGCATGTGTACCCACCAGAGCATTCTTATTCTTCACTCTTCCTTTCCTTTTGTTACAGATGGAGATAGAGCTAGTGTTCAGTCCAAGTTCCTCAGGCCCCCTTTTCTTGTTATCAATGAGGCTTACCTTTCTGCCCTTAGGACCTGGTGCTGGGTAGATTTTGTGTAGTCCACTCCTTCGGTCCCCAGCCATAGGCCAGTGGGGTCTTTTGAGTCAAGACTGCAGACCAAAGGCCTCTTCCCACGTTTCTCTACTTGTGGATTTCAGTGGTATCCTCCAGGGTGTTAGCTCCACAGCTAAAAAAACAAGGTAAATTTTTTGGTGCTGCCCTCAGGGACTTCCACACTGTTTCTTCTGTTGCTGCCTCCAGGGATTGCCAGGGAAGTCAGAAACTTTCCTCCCTTATTATTCTTAGACATTTAGCTTCACTCTTGACTCCTGTCTATTTTAGCATTGATTCTGTTGAGTTATTTTTTATCATTTGTAGAGAGTATTAAGAGAGTGAAGAAATGTCTTGCCCTATTCTACCATCTTTCCACAATGCATTGGCATTTATAGTCTCTCTTAAAGTTAAAAGTAAATTCTCTCAGTGTCTCAGAAAAGTTTTCCTGGTCCTAAGCAAACATGGGAATCTTTAAGCATGTGAGATCTTATTTTCTTGCCTCACTCATAGTAGAGTTGTCTCTTTCTCAATATCCAATTTCTTTTCAAAGTTATGATAACAGTACTTGTTGTCTCTCCAGGAGATGCAATTGAAACTGAGATTACACACATATTAATAATTGTCCAAAATTGCTATAAATTTTCCTTTTTTTATAGCATATCCTCCTAAAATGTTGCTACAGTAGTGGGAAGGTCAAATTAAAGCATATTTCTGTATGCATACAGTAGGTATCAATACATGAATATTAAATTTCAAAATTAAGAGCACCTTTTACCATATATTGAAGAAAACCTTACAAATGACTTGAATGCAGAATGTGAATGTTACTGAACTAACATTTTATTGGGCTTTACTTTTAAAGGGTATAGCCATATTGGAATGAGATACAATTTTTACTTAATCACTCTTCCTTCATAGGCAATATTAACACAGGAATTCTCTGCATGTTTAAATACTGCAAAAGGCTACCAAGTTAAGCCCTTATCTCCTTTTATCTAATTTAAGGAAGGTGATCTGCTGACCTCAAAAGAAATAGTAGAATTAATTATAGTGGTGCCCTGTAGTATTGCTATATTTAAAAGTCTGTCAGCATTTGGATTTTAGCTTTACATATGCTACTTCAGTCACATCTATTTTTTTTAAGTTTTAAAAATGGAAATAAATATTCTGTTATAGCACTGCAATCAAGAGAGAAAATGGTCATATATTTTAAATGTTATCTTTTATTTTTCCCATACAATCGGATTTCATATGGTTTTAGATTTTAAGAGTAAATAAGCATTCAGTATTTCAGTATCATCCTCTTTCTCTCCAAGACTAACCACTGTTAAATATATTGTTAAAAGATCTTTTAAAATAATAGTTCATATTTTTCATGGAATATAACAAATAATATGTGTACAGGAATGGTATTTTGATTTTTCATATACCTTTGTTAGAGAAGGAATCCGAAGTGCCCATTTCCTTATACTACTAAAAATGTATATTGTTTACAGTAATATTTGTTACTGACAAGAAAGTGGTATTTTTATTTATCCTCTAAAATTAGAATCCTAGTGAGAAAAAGGGGAGTTGTAATTCCTATTGTCTTTTATGTGAGACTAGAATCATTTTGTATATTCCCTATATTCAATAAAATAATAATTAGTGTTGTAGAGACTAATATTTAAAATATAAAAGATTTAGTGATTTTGTCAAAATTTTAGTGAATTCTGTTTTTAATAACCTAGAAGTAAAATTTCATTTCCTAAAGCTGAAAAATGGAGAGATATATGTCCACAATGAATTTTTTATAACTACTTGAATGCTTATTTTTTCCTAACATTTCCATTTGTGATATAATCTATTTGCTCAAGTGAGATGTCATGATCTTAATTGATTAGATCAGAGATCCTAAAAACAAGAGTGTTATAGGACACATTTAAAGTTTTTCCCTTTTATTTAGGGCATCATATAAGATGACAGAGTATAGAAAGTCATCATCATTTTTAGAACACTGAACATTAGTCTTCTTTGCTATGAAGCTCTATATGCACATAGGCAATTCAATCTTAAGTTGTCAGTAAAATATAAAAGAAGTGACAGTAGTAGCATCACTATGTTTATACTCTACAATCTTCACAAGTGACATCAATCATCTTTTTGGAAGAGCTTTTAAAAAAATCCTTAAAAACCAAATAAGAGAGGTTTAAAAAAACTATTTAAAAAGAAAGTAATGCAAGAAAATCAAGAAAATTATAAAAGAAAGAGTCACATGAATGGAAAAAGAAAACCAGAAACTCAAGGAAGAAAATATTGTAAGAACTTGAATTGAACAAAAGAAAGTTAAAGATTTTGTAAGACAATAAGAAATAATAAAGCAAAATTTTAAAATGAAATAATAGAAGAGAAAATGAAACTTCTTTTCACAAAAGCAACTCACTGGAAAATATATTAAGAGTAATATTTAGACTCCCCAAAATTTGCTATCAAAAAAGAGTTTAAACACCATACTCCAAGAAATCATCAAGGACAACTGCCCAGAAGTTCTAGAATCATAAAGCAAAGTGGAAATTGAAAAAAAAAAATCTTCCAATTACCACTTCAGAAAGTCATATGATGAAAATGAATAAAGCATTTTATGGAGCAAAAAATGTGGCCTTACAATAAAAAATAACATATACAGCAAAGCTCAGCATAATTATAAAATATAAAAGATGGGCATTTAACAAATTAAAGGAATTTCAACCTTTTTGAGGTTGGGGGGGAAGTATAGACAGTAGAATCTAAATAAAAATCTAAAATTAAAAATTAAAAAGTCTAAAATTGAAGACTCAGTAGAATATTTGAAACAAATGAGGGAATGATGAAAGACTAATCATAAGTGATTCATAAGATCAATTTTTTGACTTCATATATGAGAAAATGTTATCTATGGCCCATGAGATTTACATCATTTCCTGAGAATTTTGAAATGTATGTATGGATTTAAGACTTTTGCAAAGGTGGATAGAATAAGAACTGACAGGGAAAAGGGAAAAGACACAGTTATCAGACTGGCTAAAATGACAAAATTTAGAATGACATATACTAGAAGGAATGTAGAAAAATGGGGACATTGATACACTCTTGGAGAAGCCATGAATTTATCTAATAATTTCAGAGAGGAATTTGGAATTACATCAAGAGAGTTATGAAGGTGCATATGCCCTTTGATCCAGCAATTTCATTATTGGGTATGTTTCCTAAGGAAATCAGAGAAAGATTAAATAAAACCATATTTCAAAATATTGAGAGCAGTTCTCTTTATGGTGGCAAAGAACTGGAAACTGGGGGATGCTCTTCATTTGAGGAATGGCTGAACAAATTGTGTTATATGATTGTGATGAAATACTACTGTGTTATCAAAAAAAAAATGATGAGCAGACATTAAAAAATACCTTGGAAAGAACTACATGACATAATGAACAGTGAAATAAGTAGAACCAGGACAACATTGTTCACAGTTACAGAATGAATAGTGGAAGCATAAATTGTAAATGTTACCTCCAGAAAGTAAACATAAAGGTAAAACATGAAAAAGAATTTATATGTACATAATGGTCCCTCTCAAGGTATCTTCTGTTATGCAGAGGGGTTGGAGAAGGTGTGGGATACTTGCAGACAGTATTTATTATAGATATGAAGATAGGAAATGTGTGATTTCATTTGGTTTCTATCTCCTTTTTCTTCACATATGCAATTTGTTTGCAAATACTTAGTTTACTTGCTTTTGTAAAATTTGGAATAAAAATAAAAGAGAGAATGTAAAAAAATTCTGGAGCAAATGAGATTAAAATTTATGCTGTGAAGAAGGCATCTTAAAGAAAATTCCTAAGAAACATTTAGAGTGTTCTTAAAAGTTTGTAATTATAAGATTAATTTTGCAGAGCAAAGAAGGTGACAGTTGAATTTCACAATTAGAAGTGATTAGCTGAGAGCATTCTCACTATAGTAACATTGTTGAATTATTAAATAACCTTTTATTCTTTTACTAGATTGTATAACGCTGTCTATCCTTTGGTGCAGTAACCTATTCTCTGGAAGTTGCTCCTTCCTTGTGACAGGATGGTGGAAATCTCTTCTCCATGAACCTGAAAAGGGTGATGAGGTGAGCTGTCTCTTCTAACCCCTACATTAGTTCTGTAAACACACACAAATATATATATATATATATATGTATATATAATGTATAGATAGTGAGTTTATATGTGTGTATATGTTTGTTTATAAATACATGCATATATAATCTTCTTCATTAAATTGCAATATCTTTGAAAGCAGTCTCTTGATTCATATTCCCAGCATATTACCAGTAGTGACTGGTAAATACAATATATTCTGTAAAATAAATGATTTTGATTATATTAAATTAAAAAGGTTTTGTACAAACAAAAACAATGCAACCAAAATCAGAAGGGAAACAACAAACTGTGAAAAAAAATCTTCATAACAAAAAATTCTGACAGAGGTCTAAATACTCAAATATAAAAGGAGGTAAATCAATTGTATAAAAAATCAAGCCATTCCCCAATTGATAAATGGGTAAGGGACATGAATAGGCAATTTTCAGATAAAGAAATCAAAAATATCAATGAGCATATGAGAAAGTATTCTAAATCTCTAATAATTAGAGTAATGCAAATCAAAATAACTCTGAAACTACCTCATACCTAGCAGATTGGCTAAAATGATAGCAGGGGAGAGTAATGAATGTTGGAGGGGATGTGGTAAAATTGGGACGTTAATGCACTGCTGGTGGAGTTGTGAATTGATCCAGCCATTCTGGGTGGCAATTTGGAACTATGCTGAAAGAGTGATAAAAGAATGCCTGCCCTTTGATGCAGCCATACCATTGCTGGGATTGTACACCAAAGAGATCATAGATAAACAGACTTGTACAAAATATTTATAGCCACGTTTTTTGTGGTGGCAAAAAATGGAAAACTAGGGTATGCCCTTCAATTGGGGAATGGCTGAACAAATTGTGATATATGTTGGTGATGGAATACTATTGTGCTCAAAGGAATAATAAACTGGAGGAGTTCCAGATGAACTGGAAAGACCTCCAGAAATTGATGCAGAGTGAAAGGAGCAGAGCCAGAAGAACATTGTACATAGAGACTGATACACTGTGGTAAAATCGAATGTAATGGATGTCTGTACTAGCAGCAATGCAATGATCCAAGACAATTCCGAGGGATTTATGGAAAAGAATGCTACCCACATTCAGAGGAAGAACTACAGGAGTGGAAACATAGAAGAAAAACAACTGCTTGAACACTTGGGTTGATGAGGACATGATTTGGGATGTAGACCAGAAAAGACCACACCAATGTAACTATCAATAATACGTAAATAAGTTTTGACTGACCACACATGTTTAAACCAGCGGAAATGTGAGTTAACTATGGGGAGGGGAGGTTGAGGAAGTTAAGGGTAACATGAATTATGTGACCATGGAAAATTTTTCTAAAAATAAAAATTAAAAAAAATAAATAGTATATATTCAATGTTTACTGATTGAATGACTACAGCAAAAGAACAGAATAAGAAAATATCACTGAGTAAGAATGGAGAATGGAGAATCATGAATGTGGAGTAATGAAGTAAAATGAATTAATAGATAAAGAGAATGTGATTATGAACATTGAACTAGTAAAGGAAAATAGATGCCAACATCTAACAATTATCAAAACAAAAGTACTGCACAGGTTTCCTTCTACAAGGAAATCATCTAGTTAGGGATTAAAAAACATCTGACACATTTTATCAATTCCTCTATTCATCTTCTTGAAGTCTTTTAAACTGAGCTCCCTATACAGACATACTCCTTTTAAAAAAATTGCAAGAATTAGAAAGAGAAACTCAATTTAAAATCACTCTAGGCAACATAAAATATTTGCAAATATATATGCCCAGAAAAACACAGGAAGTGTATGAACATAATTAAAAAACACTTTCCACATAAATAAAACTAAATCTAAACAAATGAATAAATATTAATTACTCATGGGTAGGATGAGATAATATAATAAAAATGACAATCTAACCTAAATTAATTAACTTATTCAGTGCCAGACCTGTCAAACTACCAAAAAAACTCATTTAGAGAATTTGAAAAAACAATAAAATTCATTTGGAAGAACAAAATATCAAGAATATCAAATAAACTAATATAAATGTGAAGAATCTCAGAAATCTTGTGTTCAGTAAACCCAAAGATCCCAGCTTTGGGGATAAGAACCCTCTATTTGGAAAAAACTGCTGGGAAAATTAGAAAAAATGTGACAAAATTAAGTTTAGACCAATATTTCACAAGATAACATAAAAATTGATACATGATCTAAGCATAGTGATATTATAAGTAAATTACGTGAACATAGAATAGGATACCTGTCAGATTTTTGGGAAGGAAAGAATTTAAGAGTAAGCAAGACGTAGAGAACATTGCAAGGTGTAAAATGAATAATTTTGATTATATTAAATTAAAAACGGGTTGTACAAACAAAGCCAATGCAACCAAAATTAGAAGGGAAGCAACAAACTGGGGAAAAATTTATAACAAAATTCTCTGGCAAAGGTCTAATTGATCAAATATACAAAGAACTAAGTCAAAGTTATAAGAAACCAAGCCCTTCCCCAGTTGACAAATGGGCAAGGGATATGAATAGGCAGTTTTCTGATGAAGAAATCAAAACTATCAATTAGCATTTGAAAAAATGTTCTAAATCCCTCCTGATTATATAAATACAAATCAAAACAACTCTTACCTTTATTCAGTGGATAACCTCTCAAAGTCACATAGTATGCTGTATCAAACTTCTTTTATTAGGAAATATAATTTTCCATACCTATCTCCTTACCCTGAATTGCCTCTGGGATGATTTACCTTGTCTTTTACTCATTTTTACTTCAGGATTGTCTCACCACTTTCCTGTTCTTCCTGAATTCTTCCCTTGACTGTCCTCCTCTCCTTAGGGTAAGGTAGAATCAGCACTTGCTGCTTTTCATGTAGCAAAGGGTCAATGAGAAGACTAGTTCAATTAAAACCATAAAAACTTTGGATAGCCTTCCTGTAGGACTTCAGACAAAAGACAATATATTTTCAACGCCCTACTCCTCTTCAGTTATCAGGGACAAGTAGAGGTGAACACCAATGTTCCTGTCAAATCCTTTGAAATAGAGGATGGGAATCCCATATGCCTACAAATTAACTTCTGTCTTGTGACAACAAAGTTACACAGCTAATAAATATCTAAGGTAGAATTAAACCACAGATCTTCTTGAAACAAAGTTCATTACTCAACTCACCCCATAATCAAGTTGCCTGTATTATGTTTGGTAGTAATGCTTATTCCCTTATGAGTATCTAAATACTCTAACTCCCCATACTTCTTAATAGCTGCATCTCCTATAATGTTTAAGAATACTTCAAAATTTCTGAAAGAACAGTCCTTTCCATAGATCTAAATAATCCATAAACTATGGAAAGAGTGGACAGCAGGAATACCTCTGACATGTACTGATTATGTAACCCTCATTAAGGAATTAAAATTTTCTGTGGTGATCCTTTTGATTAAATCTGGTTTATTCCTCAGTAATGCTTGGAATTTTTTTAATCTTATTGAATGTCCATTTTTCCCCCTGAAAGAATATACTGAATTTTGCTGGATAGGAGACTCTGGGTTGTAAACCCAGATCTTTCTCCTTCCTGAATATCACAGTCCATGGCTATTTTTACTATAAGATAAAGCACTGTAAATGGGATTTTTTTTCTGTCAGAAAACTTTTCTAAACCTATTGAAAATACTTCTCTAAGTTAGCACATACTTCTGACAAACGAAGTCAATTTGACTCAGACACAAGAATGGCTTGAACTGAAAGGAATTGTTGAAATCTAATCTTCTTTTCTCATTCTATAAAACAAGAATCTAAAATTCAAGGAAGTGAAATGACTTACCCAAAGTTTTATATCTACTCGGTGGGAAATGAATTCATAATTTGCCTTTTCTCCTCTAAATCAAGTACTTCTCCCCATTATATATAAACATAAGTGAATTAGGACATTTTCCAAATGATATATAATGTTATACAAATTTTACAAAAAGGATATACAAATCACACAAATCCTTCCCTTTCTTTCCTTCATGATTTTTTTAATTGTAGGTGTGATAAGTTTTTTCAGTCATGTAATGATGAGTATGGAAATATGTATATATGAAAGCAGTAATATAATTTATTTCAAACTATTTATTGCTTCAGAAAGTGGCTTTAGAGGAAGAAAGAATCTGAATCACAAAATGTCAGTTAACAACTGTCAAAATTGTTTCTACATGCAATAGAAAAATAAATACAGTAAAACAATTGAAAGATATATTATTCCTTAGGAGGCAGTGGATCCTTCATTTTTCAAGCATTTTGAATAAAATGTTCACAATCCAGTGGTCAGGTAACAATGGACCTATATGAAATTATTTAAAGTAATTTACTAAAAACAGATATTTAATCCAACCCATTCCCTTACAATCAACATTTCAAGCTTTGTGAAACTTTCAAAAGTACTTTTATGTAACATCATCAAGACATACTTATGTCCTTGAGTAAGGACATAGTGATAAGCATTCACATACAGGAAATGAAAATATGTGTTATCTATATATATAATAAATTTAGAAAAATATAAACATAATATCAGCAAAGTTAATTATAATTATGTTAAATACATTGCAACATTTTTTTTAACATTCTGTCTTGTGGTACATACATTTCTCCTTGGTTATTATAGTTAGAGGTATGCTTCAATGGATAAAAATTGGAAACTTCAAACACCCAAAAGTTAATGATCTTAACTTTTGTTAAATAAAGTTTGTTAAGTTAAATGAACTTAATGAGCACATCATTTAACCAGCTTTTTAAAATTACTACTTTTTTCAGATTCCATGTCAATATAATTTTTTTTAAACCCTTAACTTCTGTGTATTGGCTCCTTGGTGGAAGAGTAGTAAAGGTGGGCAATGGGGATCAAGTGACTTCCCAGGGTCACACAGCTGGGAAGTGTCTGAGGTCGGATTTGAACCTAGGACCTCCCGTTTCTAGGCCTGACTCTCAATCCACTGAGCTACCCAGCTGCCCCTATGTCAATATAATTTTAATAATTGCTTTCCAACACTTTAAAAGCTAGTTCTCTCCTTCCCTACCATCTCTTCCTCACCCCCAGACAATAAGGCAGTTAATATGATATAGACTGTACATATATTATCCTGTAATACCTATTTCCGTGTTTTTCTTTTGTGAACCAAGTTACATATTACTTTAAACTAAACAAAATTTATGGAAAAAATAGAGTGAAGAATGTTATATTTCAGTGTGCATTCAGACTATGTTCCTTATATGGTGGTAAATAGCCTTTTTCATCATGAGTCCTTTGGAATTGCTTTGGATCCTTGTACTGTTGATGATAATTAAGTATCATTTCACATGTTTTTCTGTATTTTTTTGGGGATTAAGAATCTTGTTGGTAATTTTTCGTGGCCCAGAAGTATTGTATGACAAGTACATACCACAACTTTTTCAGTCATTCCCAAATTGATAAATATCCCTTACGTTTTCAATACTTTGCCACCACAAAAAGAGCTGCTATAAATATTTTTGTAAAGGTAGGTTGTTTTCTCCTGTCTTTAACCTCATTTGGGTACTGACATAGTAGTGGTCTTGCTACATCAAAGGGTATGCACAGTTTGATGACACTTTAGGCTTAGTAACACAATGCTCTCCAGAATGCCTTTTTCAGTTTTGATATTGGTACTTTGTTTTATTCTTTATTTTTAAATATCAAATTAAACAATAGTTTTTCTATTTTGTTGTTGTTTTACAAAACAAAATCATTGTATTAGTTATTAACTCAATAGTTTTCTTGTTTTCAATGTAAGAATTACTCTGAAAATTTCAGGAATACTAATTTTGTGTTTACTAAATTATTTTTATTTATTCCAGTTTTTTTGTTTTATTCCCAATTTATAAATCTGCTCTCTCTATATTTTATTAATATAATCATTTAGGGATATAAATTATTCCATAAGTACTACTTTTGCTGTATCCAAATATTTTCATATATTAGCTCCTTGTTATCATTCTATTTAATGAAATTTGTTGATTGATCCTGTGATTTTTTTATCCACTCATTCTTTCAGATGAGGTCATTAATTAATTTAAAAATTAAAATTAAAACTTTTATCCTTTTTTTCTAAAGAACTTTTTTTATTATAATTTTATATCATTACCATCGGAAAAGAATATATTTAATATTTTGACTTTTTGCATTTGATTGGCTTTTATATATAATTTTATATTTGATTTTTGTGAAGGTGTCATGAACTACTGAGAAAAAGCTATATTCCTTTCTGTTCCCATTCAGCTTTCTCTAAAAGTCTTTCATTTAGATATGGATTTTCTTTTCTAAAAAACTCCCTAATTTTTTATATATTTTTATTTATATATTTGTATGATTTATCTAATTTTGAGAGAGACATTGTTTTGTTTTCTAAACAAAATCTTACAAGTAGAAATTTGTAAAATTGGACTTTTCATTTCAATGTGGTTTCCTTAAGGGGCATAATATCTCTAAATTCTATTCTTTCTATCTAAGACCAAAGTCCCTTTTGATGTTTTGATAACTAAATAACCACAGCCAGGTAGAGCAAATGAGCTCATCTTAGCTTAGAAATGTAGAATGTTTGTTTACAAACAAAAAGTTTGTAAAATGGCCATTGGTAAATAATATAATTTTCAAACTCAAACACTTATTAATAAAATAATATTAGGTCAGATCTCACAATTTGGACATTTTTAAATGTTCAGATAGAGATTTTAAAATCACTGTTCTTATTAAACATTGCATATTTTTAACACCTTGTGATATGGTTCTCCAAAATTATCTAAGAAGTTTCTTAATTTACAACTATATAGCCTTGAACTAAAATCACTTACAGAATTATTTAAATTCTTAGCATTTTCCCTTTATTAGGAATTTAGTGTCATCTCCTAGTATCACATGGTGGCCCTTCAAAACCTAGTGTTACCTCCACACCATGATGAGACATTTAAGAAATGATTTAGAGTAAGTGTAATTATTTTAGAATAATTACTATCTTCGAAGTAGAGAAAACTATAATTTCAAGACAATCTCAAATCATGCTAATAGGTACAAAAGAAATTTATCTTATCCTTTAAGGGCAAAATAATCTGGGTTACCATTTGAAAATATATTTTAATATCTCAAAATTAATAATTATTAGTTTGGGAAGGATTCTACAAAATATCAGTCAGAAATGGTGGTCAGAGAGGGGCAGCTGGGTAGCTCAGTGGATTGAGAGTCTAGCCTAGAGACGGGAGGTCCTAGGTTCAAATCTGGCCTTAGACACTTCCCAGTTGTGTGACCCTGGACAAGTCAGTTGACCCCCATTGCCCACCCTTACCACTCTTCCACCTATGAGCCAATTCACAGCAGTTAAGGGTTTAAAAAAAATCAAAAAACAATAAAAAAAAAAAAAGAAATGGTGGTCAAAGTCATGTGGAAGTCGCTGACAAAGCCATGGGAGCTTATTGGTTTTGCCTCTTAATATTATCCAAAACTAAATGAGACAGTATTCTTTATTATTTACCTGCTTGTGTCAATGTGTTTTTGTAAATATATTGTCAAAAAAAAAGCAAATTTAAGGTGTGGCTCTGCCTTTCTGTGCTTAAAACTAGCTCTCTGATACTAGTTATATATAATTGGTTCTATTCTTAGGCAACATATGGAATCAAAGAAAGAATCATTGAGTATTCTAAGACTATTATTCTGTTCTTTCCTCCCTCTAACTCACATACATTTGAAATGAATCCTGCATGTTTTAGTACAACCTAATATAGCATGAAAGTGAATGCCTGGGGATCTTGGCAACATTCAATACAAAAGAGCATTGCTAATTAAGGGGCTCTATAGCACACAAAAACAAGTAAATTATAACCCAATACCATGTCATTGGAAGCTTATTTTCTACTTTTAAATAATAGTAGAACCTGAAAGAAAAAAGTGATATCAAATATATAAATCTCCTCTTTGTATAATTGTTAGGTATGCACTCAAAGCACAAATGTCAGAAAATTAGCCAGAAGGTGGTTGGTCATCTGATTTCCAAGTACTGAAGTATTAAATCATAAAATTATCTTCCACAGGGAACAACAAAAGTAAAAATGACACACTAGTGAGCAAATGTTTATTTATTGAATATTAGCTAATTATTAAGAAGGATATAAATGGCTTATGTATGTAATAGTACTATTTACAGGACAATAAGGAAAGTACTTTGTGGAGAGAAATCTTTTCTGACTGGGTTGTAACACTTTTAACTTTAAGAACACAGTATATAAAGAAACAATCTTTACCAACGCAAACTTGAACTACAAATAATTAGGATGTTTTTTCTTCCCTGACAATAAGCTTCAATTTTCACAAGTGTTCCATTGCCATGTTGTGAAATGTTTCATAGCATGATAAATACATGGAGTATTTAAGAAATATGCATAAAATAAGGTACTGGGACCACATAAAGTAACCTACATTTAAAAAAAAACATTTCATTTATATACTCCATTAATTGAAAATATCAAGAATATCCTTCTTTTTTCTTATTGTTGTTGACCTCCTTTGTCCTTGAGGTGCCTTTCAACCATTTTTTTATTCCTTCCAAACTGTAAAATGTGGATAATTTAATGAAGATGATGGAAAGAAAAGAATAATTAAACAATTTTTCTCCTTTGCCTATTAATATTATATCATCTACATAAAGCAACAATGCCCTTTCTTATTCTCTGTCTAAATCAGAAAAAGAATTACTAGTTTGATATTTTGAGGGTTTTTTATGAACTTTATTTTTCTAGATTATTATGTTTACCAGGTGGATACAATTTATTGTAAGTTTGTATAACTATCTCATTCGTTAATTTATGTGCCACCTTCAATTTAATGGAAAATTGTGCCTGAAATTTATGCACATATTTATATATTGTAAAACATAGTCAAATGTAGATATCTTTAGAACCTCACATTCATCTTAACCCTCTTAATTTTAGTATCTCATACTGATATATTTCTCTATCTCTTAGATTTTGGGGCAAATCCAAACCCTTGCATAACTTTTTATAATAATTGATTCTTATTCAGTATCCTTCAAAAGATAACATGTATTCTATATATTCCTTTGTTTTCAATGTTTACTGGGTACCAAAGCAGCTTTAAGATTATCCATAATTTATCCCTAATTCTACTACATAATTCTCCCACATTTTTTAAAATTATATTTTATTTTCCTAATTACAAGTATAAACATTTTCAACATCCTTTTTAAAATTTTTGAATCTTGAATTCTCTCCTTCTCCTCCTGCTACCTAAAACAGTAAGCAATTGGATATATATTTTAAATGCCCAATCATGTAAAATAAAATTTTCATGTTAATGGATTGTAGAAGCAAATTCAAATAAAAAAATGAAGAAAATGAAACAGTATGCTTTGTTTTGATTCAGATTCCATGAGTTCTTTCTCTGGCAGTAGATGTTATTTTTCATCATGAGACTTTGAGACTGTCTTGAATTTTTGTATGACTGAGAATAGCTAAGTCATTTACAGTTCTTTGTATGGCTGAGAATAGCTAAATAATTTACGGCTGTATATAATACAATATTGTTATTACCATGTACAATGTTTTCCTGGTTCTTCTCACTTTACTCTGCATCATTTCACATATGTATTTCCACGTTTGTTTTTTTAGAAATCGTTCTACTCACCCTTTATTATAACACAATATTATTTCATTATAATCATATACCTCTAATTGTTCAGCCATTGCCCCATTGATGAATATCCCCTGATTACCAAATTTTAGCCTCATATAAAAAAGAGCTACTACAATATTTTTTTTGAACCCTTGTACTTCGGTGTATTGTCTCATAGGTGGAAGATTGGTAAGGGTGGGCAATGGGGGTCAAGTGACTTGCCCAGGGTCACACAGCTGGGAAGTGGCTGAGGCAGGGTTTGAACCTAGGACCTCCTGTCTCTAGGCTACAATATTTTTTATAAAAATAGACATTTCCTTTTTTTAAATTCCTTTGGGGTACAGACATAATGCTGGTATTATTAAGGGGAAGCAAAATACCAAAACACTTGCCATCACCATTGATTCAAGCAAAGCAAATCTAGACATTTTCTATGTTTAAAAAGAAACATCTGCTTCTATACTCTAATCTCTGCCAAGAAGGAAGGGATATGCTTCATCATCATTCTTCTGAAGTCATAAATGGCAATGCATGATCAGAATTCTAAAATTTTCGTAATTTTTTTTCATTGTTGATATGGTTGTCATATGTTATTTTGCTTTAAATTGTTCATTTCAAATTTGTAAGTTCATAAAATTCTTCTCAATTTTCTCTGAATTATTCATAATCATTATTTCCTAAAGTGTAGCAATATATTTATAATCATTCTGTATAATATATTTATCAACTTCCAGGGGTGAAACCAAGATGGAGGAGTAACTACAGCAGCAAGTGTCTTTTCACCATGAAAATCCTCTCTGACCAAGATTAAAATATTGCCACAAAATATATACAGTACTGAAAGAACCAACAAAGAAACAAAGTGAAACAAACCTCAAGAAAAGAAAAATCCCAAAGATAGGCAGAGACCACCTGGGGAACTGAGGTGACAGGGGAACAGAGCTAGCCAGAGACTATATCAGGGAGGGAAGAGCAAACCACAACACTCTCCTGACCCACTCCATCCCCACCCCATATCTGCAGTCACACATTCTGAACTTAAGCCCTAGCTAATGTAAATACTTTTGCAAGAAATCATATTGGCCAAGCACGGTTTCTAGTTGCTTAATTGGAACACAGAATGCAGTGAGGGCATTTGAGCTGGCATAAAACCAAAAAGTCAACTGAGATGTGGCTATAAAAGCAGTAAAGCTTGTAATCCAGGGTTGCGAGCAGAAGCCTTTGCTTTTGCAAATTCAACTGTAAGCAGCCCTGGTAGTTAGGTTTTAGAATGTTTGGAAAGTCAGTTGGAGCGTGAGGCTATAAATAGTGCTGAAGTTCCAACTGAGGGGGCTTTTGGTTTTGGGCTTCTGCATTGGCCTGTGCTTATTTGTCTTGGGGACATTTGGACCTAGTCTGATTCCTCTGGACCTCTCCCCAATTTCTCCATCTACATCCCTGATATTTCCCCTGAATTTCCCCTTGGTCCCTGGGAGGAAGGGTGGGCATGGTGGTTGGACATCTTAGATTTAGTTTCTGTAGGCAAGCAGGACATCCTAAATCAAGCCACACCTAATTTAGTGATTTGATAAATACTTTACTTCAAAGGCAGTCAAACCTTCCTGACCAGGAGAGCCAGACTCTCTCAGTCTAACACTCTCCTATGACCCATTCCCCAGCACCAGCCTTCACCCTAGGAGCAGTTATAAAAACCTAAAACCTCTTTCCCTCTGATAATCCCTGACATTAATAAATCCCCTTTAGGGGCAGCTGGGTAGCTCAGTGGAGTGAGAGTCAGGCCTAGAGACAGGAGGTCCTAGGTTCAAACCCGGCCTCAGACACTTCCCAGCTGTGTGACCCTGGGCAAGTCACTTGACCCCCATTGCCCACCCTTACCAATCTTCCACCTATGAGACAATACACCAAAGTACAAGGGTTTAAAAAAAAACAAAAAAAACTCTATAAAAAAAATCCCCTTTGTTACCTATACAAAGCCTCTGGTGAATGATAGTATTGAAGATTAAGGCAAAGGCTGAAGAGGGAAGAATTATTTTCCATTTATTTTCTTGGAGGAAACCTAGGCATCCATCTTGGGCAGGAAGTACCCAGTGGAGACTTCCTGCAGACATCAATTTCACTGACAGGGAGGAGCCTTTGACTCCTCCCTCAAAGGACTTCAGAAATTAAAAAGAGAAACCCCCAGCCTTGATCTAAATATTGCTAACTGGCCCAAATTACTCTTGTACCTTAGAGATACCTTCCCTGCCTCTTTAGGCAGCCTATTTCCTCTCAGTGTCCACTGTCTCTAGCCTCACCTATCTCCTTTTATCCCTCCTCACTACTCAGATTGCCCGTCTTTTTTATAAAAAGCTCAGAATATCAGGGAAAAGCTTCTAATTTATCCCCATTGCATATGATGCTTGTTAATGGTTTTAGGTATATATTATTTATTATTTTTAGGAAAGGTCCTTCTATTCCTATACTTTCCAGGGTTTTTAATAGAAAAGGGTGCTATATTTTGTCAAAGACTTTTCCAGCATCAATTGAGATAATCATGTGGTTTTTGTTTTTTAGATTGTTGATATGGTCAATTGTAAGGTTGGTTTTCCTAATGTTAAACCATCCCTGCATTCCTGGTATAAATCCCACCTGATCATGGTGGATGATCCTCTTGATCACTTGCTGGAGTCTCTTTGCTAATATTCTATTTAAAATGTTTGCATCTATGTTCATTAGGAAGATTGGTCTGTAGTTTTCTTTCTCTGTTTCTGATCTACCTGGCTTTGGTATCAGTACCATATTTGTGTCATGAAAGGGATTTGGTAGGACTCCTTCTTTGCTCATCATATCAAATAATTTGTATAGTATTGGGATTAGTTGGTCTTTGAATGTCAGGTAGAATTCACTTGTGAACCCATCAGGCCCTGGCGATTTTTTCTTGGGGAATTCTTTAATGGCTTGTTCAATTTCATTTTCTGATATGGGATTATTTATTTATTCTATTTCTTCTGTTGTTAATCTAGGCAATTTCTATTTTTGTAAGTATTCATCCATATCTCTTAGATTGCTATATTTATTGCTCTATAATTAGGCAAAATAGTTTTTAATGATTCCCTTAATTTCCCCTTCATTAGAGGTGAGGTCTCCCTTTTCATCTTTGATACTGTCAATTTGGTTTTCTTCTTTCCTTTTTTTATTAGATTGACCAGTACTTTATCTATTTTATCTGTTTTTTTTCAAAATGCCAGCTTCTACTCTTATTTATTAATTCAATAATTCTTTTACTTTCTATTTTACTAATTACTCCCTTGATTTTTAGTATTTCTAATTTAGTTTTCATCTGGGGATTTTTAATTTGCTTACTTTCTAATTTTTTAAGTTGCATGCCCAATTCATTAATCTCTGAACTCCCTAATTTGTTAATATATAAATAAATTGTTAATAATTTCAATCAAGGATATAAATTTCCCCCTGAGTACTGTCTTTGCTGCATCCCACAGAGTTGGGTAGAATGTCTCATCATTGACATTCTCTTCAATGAAATTGTTGATTGTTTCTATGATTTCTTCTTTGACTAGCTGCTTTTGGAGAATCATATTATTTAATTTCCAATTAGTTTTTGATTTGCCTGTCCAGGTGCCCTTACTAATTATTATTTTTATTGCATTATGACATGAGAAGTTTACATTTATTATTTCTGCTCTTTTGCAATAGTTTACAATATTTCTATGCCCTATAACATGGTCAATCTTTGTGAATGTGCCATGTGCCACTGAGAAGAAGGTGTATTCCTTTTTGTCCATATTTATTTTTCTCCACATATCTATTAAATCTAATTTTTCTAGGACTTTATTCATCTCTCTTACCTCTTATTTATTTTTTGCTTTGATTTATCTAGACCTGAAAGAAGAATATTTAGATCTCCCACTAGTATGGTTTTACTATCTATTTCCTTTTTAAGATCTGCCAGCTTCTCCTTTATGAATCTGGTTGCTATGCCATTTGGTGCATACATACTGAGTAATGTTATTTCCTCATTGTTTATACTGCCTTTAATCAGGATGTAATGACCTTCCCTGTCTTTTTTAATCATATCTATTTTTACTTTGGCTTTGTCAGAAATCATAATTACCAGTCCTGCCTTCTTTTTCTCATTTGAGGTCCAAAGGATTTTGCTCAAGCCCTGAACCTTAAACCTGTGTATGTTGTTATGATTATAATAACAGATAATTTGGAGAAGCAGATAAATGGTTTCAGGGCCAAATAGCGCTTTAAGTTAAGAGCCAGAGATTGACAGGCTACAGTGAGGAAAGGAGGGGGTAAAACACTCCTGGCTCTCAAACCCCTCCCCCTCTAACTGCTTCTTCTTCAGTTGGTAATGCAGACTGGAAAAGGATTCTTCTGGTAAGTTTCTCTTATGGCTGAAACACCAATAATGTTCCTTTTTTAAATTTATATTCCTCTCAGGTCAGTTAGAGGAGATATATAGAAATTATTTATCTAAATGTTGAGGACAGAGAAGATCTTAAACTGGCAGCCAACAGGAGTCAATTTAGAAGTTCAGACTGAATTGTAAGTATCTTCCAAATGATTATCAGGCACAGCTTTGAAGGTAAAAAGTTATATTAGGAATTAACAAGGACAATTATGTAAGTTCAGTGAAGGGTTTAGGATATAGGAAAGGTGACCCTAAACTGTTAAATTGATGCCCACTTCCCCCTCCTCCCTGGAGGGATGAAGCACTTAACTAAAATTGGCTCTCTTGCTATAGATAAATATCTTACTCTCTAATTACTAAATAATTATATAACTATATTAATGAAGAATAGAATTGACAAATAGGCTAACTCTATGAGTAGAAACTACTGGCTTAAGCTACAATGGTTTCTCAGGAGAAATCCAAGTCAGGAGAAACAAGCGGAGTATCTGCTCACATCCAATCCCACCAATTAACTGTCTTCAACCCTTCTCAACTGCCCTTCACCCAAAAGTTCTCCAGGGGGGTCCCCTGGAATTCTGGGTGAGGCTCTCTCTGTACCTTTGCAGGGATTCCATGCTTTGCATCTGCACACAACAATGTCAACCTGCCTCATATGTGTTTCTTGTAGACAACATATGGTAAGATTTTGGTTTCTAATCCACACTGCAATTTGCTTCTGTTTTATGGGCGAAATCATCCCATTTACATACAGAGTTATAATTATCAGTGTGTATTCTCTGAAATTTTCTTATCCTCTCCGAGTTTTACTCCTCCTTCTTACACTATTTCCTTTTTATATTTAAACATTTATTAATATTCATTTTTAACATGGTTACATGATTCATGCTCCTAATTTCCCCTTCACCTCCCACACTCCCCCCACCCATGGCCTATGCACATTTCCATTGGTTTTGTCATGTGTCCTTGATCAAGACCTATTTCCAAATTGTTGATAGTTGCATTGGTGTGGTAGTTTCGGGTCTACATCCCCAATCATGTCCACCCCGACCCATGCGTTCAAGCAGTTGTTTTTCCTATATGTTTCCTCTCCTGCAGTTCTTCCTCTGAATGTGGGTAGCGTTCTTTACCATAAATCCCTCAGAATTGTCCTGGGTCATTGCATTGCTACTGGTAAAGAGGTCCATTACATTCGATTTTACCATAACATATCAGTCTCTGTGTACAGTGTTCTTCTGGCTCTGCTCCCCTCACTCTGCATCAGTTCCTGGAGGTCTCTCCAGTTCACCTGGAACTCCTCCAGTTTATTATTCCTTTTAGCAAAATAGTATTCCATCACCCGCATATACCACAGTTTCTTCAGCCATTCCCAATTGAAGGGAATACTCTCCTTTTCCAGTTTTTTGCCACCACAAAAAGTGCAGCTATAAATATTTTCTTACAAGTCTGTTTATTTATGATCTCTTTGGGGTACGAACCCAACAATGGTATGGCTGGATCAAAGGGCAGGCATTTTTTATAGCCCTTTGAGCATGATTCCAAATTGCCAACCAGAATGGTTGGATCAGTTCACAACTCCACCAGCAATGCATTAATGTCCCAATTTTGCTACATGCTCCAACATTCATTACGCTCCCCTACTCTCATTTTAGCTTATCTGCTAGGTGTGAGGTGATACCTCAGAGTTGTTTTGATTTGCATTTCTCTAATTATTAGAGATTTAGAACACTTTCTCATGTGCTTATTGATACTTTTGATTTCTTTACCTGAAATTTGCCTATTCATGTCTCTTGCCCATTTATCCATTGGGGAATGGCTTGATATTTTATACAATTGATTTAACTCCTTGTATATTTGAGTAATGAGACCACTGTCAGAGTTTTCCGTTAAAAAGATTTTTTCCCAATTTGTTGTTTCCCTTCTGATTTTGACTACATTGTTTTTGTTTGTACAAAAGCTTTTTAGTTTAATATAATCAAAACCATTTAATTTACATTTTGTAATTTTCTCTAACTCTTGCATGGTTTTAAAGTCTTTCCTTTCCCAGAGATCTGACAAGTATACTATTCTGTGTTCACTTAACTTATTTATAGTTTCCCTCTTTATATTCAAATCATTCACCCATTCTGAATTTATCTTGGGGTAGGGTGTGAGGTGTTGATCTAAACCTAATCTCTCCCAAATTGATTTCCAAATTTCGCAGCAGTTTTTATCAAATAGTGGATTCATGTCCCAAAAGTTGGGCTCTTTGGGTTTATCATACACTGTCTTGCTGATGTCATTTACTTCAAGTCTATATTCCACTGATCCTCCTCTCTGTCTCTTAGCCAGTACCATATTGTTTGATGACTGCTGCTATATAGTATGGTTTAATATCTGGTACTGCTAGGCCTCCTTCCTTCACATTTTTTTCATTATTTCCCTTGATATTCTCGATCTTTTGTTATTCCAAATGAAATTTGTTATAGTTTTTTCTAATTCAGTAAAGAGGTTTTTTGGTAGTTTGATAGGTATGGCTCTAAATAGGTAAATTAATTTGGGTAGAATGGTCATTTTTATTATGTTAGCTAGTCCTACCCATGAGCAATCAATGGCTTTCCAATTGTTGAGATCCAGTTTTATTTGTTTGGAAAGTGTTTTGTAGTTGTTTTAATATAATTGCTGTGTTTTTTTTGGAACATAGATTCCTAAGTATTTTATATTGTCTAGGGTGATTTTAAATGGTGTTTCTCTTTCTACTTCTTGCAGCTCTAATGTGTTGGAAATGTATAGAATTACTGATGATTTATGAGCATTTATTTTGTATCCTTCAACTTTGCTAAAGTTGTTGATTATTTCTACAAGCTTCTTAGTTGATTCTCTAGGATTGTTTAAGTAGACCATCATATCATCTACAAAGAGTGATAGCTTAGTCTCCTCATTGCCTATTTTGATACCTTTAATTTCTTTTTCTTCTCTAATTGCAACTGCTAGTGTTTCTAGTACTATGTTGAATAATAGAGGTGATAATGGGAATCCTTGTTTTACTCCTGATCTTATTGGGAAGGCTTCTAATTTATAGCCATTGCATATGATGTTTGTTGATGGTTTTAGGTATATACTGTTTATTATTTTTAGGGAAGGTCCTTCTCTTCCTATACTTTTCAGTGTTTTCAATAGGAATGGATGCTGTATTTTGTCAAAGGCTTTTTCAGAATCTATTGAGGTAATCATGTGATTTTTTTGTTAGACTGTTGATATGGTCAATTATGTGGATGATTTTCCTAATGTTGAACCATCCCACCTGATTGTGGTGTATGATCTTCTTAATTACTTGCTGGAATCTCTTTGCTAGTATTCTGTTTAAGATTTTTGCATCTATGTTCATTAGGGGTATTGGTCTGTAGTTTTCTTTCTCTGTTTTTGATCTACCTTGCTTTGGAATCAGTACCATATTTGTGTAATGAAAGGAATTTGGTAGGACTCCTTCTTTACTTATCATATCAAATAATTTGTATAGTATTGGGATTAGTTGCTCTTTGAATGTCTGATAGAATTCACTTGTGAATCCATCAGGCCCCGGCGATTTATTTCGTAGGGAGTTCTTTGATGGCTTGTTCAATTTCTTTTTCTGATATGGGATTATTTAGGTATTCTATTTTTTCTGCTGTTAATCTAGGCAATTTATATTTTGTAAATATTCATTCATATCTCCTAAATTGTTGTATTTATTGCCATATAATTGGGTGAAATAGTTTTTATGATTAGCTTAATTTCCCCTTCATTAGAGGTGAGGTCTCCCTTTTCATCTTTGATACTGTCAATTTGGTTTTCTTCTTTCCTTTTTCTTATTAGATTGACCAGTACTTGACTAGTACAGTCTATTTTATCTGTTTTTTTCAAAATCCCAGCTTATAATCTTATTTATTAATTCAATAGTTCTTTTACTTTCGATTTCATTAATATCTCCCTTTATTTTTAACATTTCTAATTTAGTTTTCATCTGTGGATTTTTAATTTGCTCGCCTTCTAACTTTTTGAGTTGCATGCCCAATTCATTAAACTCTGCCCTCCTTAATTTGTTAATATATGTACTCAAGGATATAAATTTCCCCCTGAGTACTGACTTGGCAGAATCCCACAGAGTTTGGTAGGATGTCTCATCATTGTCATTTTCTTCAATGAAATTGTTGATTGTTTCTATGATTCTTTCTTTGACTAATTGGTTTTGGAGAATCATATTATTTAATTTCCAATTCGTTTTTGATTTGTTTGTCCAGGTGCCCTTACTAATTATTATTTTCATTGCATTATGATCTAAGAAGCTTACATTTATTATTTCTGCTCTTTTGTATTTATTTGCAATGACTCTATGCCCTATATCATGGTCAATCTTTGTGAATGTACCATGTGTAGCTGAAAAGAAGGTGTATTCCTTTTTGTCCCTATTTATTTTTCTCCACTTGTCAATTAAATCTAATTTTTCTAGGACTTCATTCACCCCTCTTACCTCTTTCTTATTTATTTTTTTGGTGTTATTTATCTAGATCTGAAAGAGGAATATTTAGATCTCCCACTAGTATGGTTTTACTATCTATTTCCTTCTTGAGCTCTGCCAGTTTCTCCTTTATGAATTTGGATGCTATGCCACTTGGTGCATACATATTGAGCAGTGTTATTTCCTCATTGTTTATACTGCCTTTAATCAGGATGTAATTACCTTCCCTGTCTTTTTTAATCATATCTATTTTTCCTTTGGCTTTGTCAGAAATCATAATACCCACTCCTACCTTCTTTTTCTCATTTGATGCCCCAAAAGATTTTGCTCAATACCTGAACCTTAAGCTTGTGTATGTCCACACGCATATGTGTGTTTCTTGTAGACAACATATGGTGGGATTTTGGTTTCTAATCCACTCTGCTATTTGCTTCTGTTTTATGGGCGAGTTCATCCCATTTACATTCAGAGTTACAATTATCAGTTGTGCATTCACTGACATTTTCATATCCTCCCCTATTCCTATTCCTTCTTCTTAAACTATTTCCTTTTAAACCACTGGTTTGCTATTATGCCTCTATCCCTTATCTCCTCCCTTAATTAACTTCCCTTTCTACCCCCTCCCTAATTATTCCCCTCTTTTTGTTTTAAAAGGCCTAATCAATTCCCTCCCCCTTCTTCTCCCCTCCCTTTTTTGACCTTCCAACTCCACTGCTCCCCTTGGTTTGTACCTTCTGACTTTCTCAGTAGGGTTAGATAAGAGTTTTATATCCCAATGAATAGTGTAGCTACTCTTCCCTCTCCTGGCTGATTACACTGAGAGTAAGGATTAAACATTACCTCTTAATGCTCTCTTCCTCTCCTTCTTATAATAGTATTTGTCCCCTCCCCTTCCCATGCCCTCTTTGTGTGTAATATAATATCCTATTTTTCTTATTCACTCAAGTTTCTCTTGGTGTCCCCTACTATTCACCCCCCTCTTTCCCACCCCTCATGTCATCTTAGACCATTTAGTATTCCACCCTTTCCCTGTGAATTATTCTTCTGATTACTATAATAGTGAATACTATAATAATGAATAGAGTTCACTTCAGAGAATTATACATAACATTTCTCCATAGAATATACAGATAATTAGATCTTACTGAGGCCCTTAAAAAGGCAAATTTTAAAATTATGAGTTTTCTTTCTTTCCCCTCTGTTTCTTATTTACCTTTTCATGTTTCTCTCGATTTTTGTGGTTGGATATCAAACTTTCCATTTAGCCCTGGTCTTTTCTGTGCAAATACTTGGAAATCTTCAATTTTGTTGAATGCCCATATTTTCCCCTGGAAGTATATAGTCCATTTTGATGGGTAGTTGATCCGTGATTGCAGGACCAGCTCTCTTGCTTTTCTGAATATCATATTCCAAGCCTTGCAGTCTTTTTTGGTGTGGAGGCTGCCAGATCCTGTGTGATCCTGATTGGTGCTCCTTGATATTTGAATTGTCTCTTTCTGTCTTCTTGTAAGATTTTTTTTCTTTTACTTGGAAGCTCTTGAATTTCGCTATTATATTCCTGGGCATTGTCTTTTCTGGGTCGATTGTAGGGGGTAATCTATGGATCCTTTCAATGTCTATATTGCCCTCTTGTTGTAGGACTTCAGGGCAATTTTGCTGAATAATTTCTTTTAGTATGGAGTCCAGGTTTCTATTAATTTTTGGTTTTTCTGGAAGACCAATGATTCTCAAATTGTCTCTTCTAGACCGGTTTTCTTGGTCTATCCCTTTCTCATTGAGATATTTCATGTTTCCTTCTATTTTTTTCAGTCTTTTGACTTTGTTTCATTTATTCCTGTTGTCTTGGGAGATCATTAGCTTCTAATTGCTCAATTCTAGCCTTTAGGGACTGGTTTTCCTTTTCAATCTGGTTTTTTCTGGTGTTCAATTTGCTTATCAGTCCATTTGATTTCTGAGCCTCACTTTCCAATTGCAAAATTCTGCCTTTTAAACTGTTTTTTTCTTGCCTGATTTCCTTTTGTGCTATTTCCCATTTCTCTAACCAAATGTTTTCCAATTTTATTGTCATCTCAGTTTTGAACTCTTCAAGAGCTTGTGACCAGTTTTCATTATTTTTGGAAGGTCCGGATGCTTGTTTATTCTCCTCCTCTATTTTGCTCGGTTGACTGCATTTTCTCTGTGTAAAAGTTTTCGAGTGTTAAAGATTTCTTTTTCTTGTTGTTAATCTTTCTCTTCTGAACTTCCTGATTCTGGGTAGCCATCATTAGCCCAGCAGCTTCTCAGCTTTATCCTCATGCTCAGAGTCTGTCTTTTGGGTCCTGAGGTCTGCGGTCTGGTTTTTCTCAAGGTCAAACCCCCTGGTGGACCCCCTTGCTTGGTCCTCTGCTGGAGGTTCCTTTACAAGTCTCAGGGCTCTGCTTCCACAGTCCTATACCCGTCTGCACTTGTTCCCCACTCAGTGTTTCAGAGCCTTAGCTGGCGCCTGTGTCTGCCTCCACCCGCACCTCCGCCCACGCCTGCTCTCTGTGTCCACTCTCAGAGTCCGTGCACGTTCTTTAGCTTTTTGGGGGTCCTAGATCTTGCTGCTCTCAGGAACAGGCCCTGGAGCTGCCAGTGACTCAATGGGTGCCCCAAACTTGCTCTATTTGTTTTTAGCTGTCTTTGGCGGTATAGGTGTTGTGTGTGAAGGAGTTGGGGGGGGGGTTGCTCAGCCCGCTATTTAGTGAGAGCTGTTTCACCCCTTTATAGCATGTAAATGCCCCAATTCCACCTTGTTGTGGTGTCCCTCTGTTCGTCTGGATTTGTTTTTATGTCCCCTTGAGGAGTTCTGTATGTTTCGGTCAGGAGAGGTTAAGAGCTGCTTTTTACTCTGCCCATACTATTTCCTTTTAAACCAGTGGTTTGATTCATGTCAGTAACCCTTGTACTCTCCCTTGATTTACTTCCCTTTTCACCTCCTCCATTATTATTCCCCTCTTTTTATTTTTAAGACCTAATGAATTCCCTTCCCTCTTCTTCTCCCCTCCCTTTTTCAACCTCCCCACTCCCCGGCTCCCCTTAGTTTACCCATTCTGACTTTCTCAGTAGGTCTAGATAGAATTTTATATCCCAATGGATAAAGCTATTCTTCCCTCTCAGGGTTGATTACACTGAGAGTAAGGTTTAAATATTACCTCTTAATGCTCTCTTCCTCTCTTTATGATAGTATTTATCCCATCCCCTTCCCATTCCCTCTTTGTGTGTAATAGAATATCCTATTTTTCTTATTCCTTCAAGTTTCTCTTGGTGTCCTATACTATTCACCTCCCCCTTTCCCACCCACATATCATCTTAGATCATTTAGTATTCTAAACTCTCCCTATGAATAATTCTTCTAATTAATATAATAGTGAATACTATAATAGTGAATAGAGTTCCTTATAGAGAATTATACACAACATTTCTCCACATAGGAACCAAATAATTAGTTCTTATTGAAGCCCTTAAAGAAGCAAATTTAAAAAATATTAATTTTCTTTCTTTTCCCTCTCTTTCTTATTTACCTTTTCATGTTTCTCTTGATTTTTGTGGTTGGATATCAAACTTTCCATTTAGTCCTGGTATTTTCTGTGCAAATACTTGGAAATTTTCTGTCTTGTTGAATGCCCAAACTTTCCTCTGGAATTATATAGTTAGTTTTGATGGGTAGTTGATCCTTGGTTGTAGACCCAGTTCTCTTGCCTTTCTGAATATGATATTCCAAGTCTTGAGGTCTTTTAGTATGGAGGCTGCCGGATCCTGTGTGGTCCTGATTGTTGCTCCTTGATATTTGAATTGTCTCTTTCTTGCTTCTTATAAAATTTTTTCTTTTCTTTGGAAGCTCTTGAATTTGGCTATTATATTCCTTGTGGTTGTGTTTTCAGGGTCTAGTGTAGAGGGTGAGCTATGGATCCTTTCAGTGTCTATATTGCCCTCTTGCTGTAGAACTTCAGGGCAGTTTTGCCGAATAATTTCTTTTAGTATTGAATCCAAATTTCTAGTAATTTCTGCTTTTTCAGGAAGACCAATGATTCTCAGATTGTCTCTTCTAAACCTGTTTCCTTGATCTGTCACTTTATCATTGAGATATTCCATGTTTCCTTCTATTTTATCAGTCTTTTAACTTTGTTTTATTTGTTCTTGCTGTCTTGAGAGATCATTAGCTTCTAATTGCTTACTTCTAGCTTTTATGGACTGGTCTTCGGCTATAATCTTTTGGTTTTCCTTTTCGATCTGGTCATTTCTGGTCTTTAATTTACTTTCCTCACTTTCCAATTGTGAAATTCTACCTTTTAAACTGTTATTTTCTTACCAAATTTTGGTTTCCAATTTGCTTACCATTTTTTAAAAATTTTTGGGCATCTTTCTCCATTTGGGAGTTTCTATCTTCTAACCTGCTAATTTCCTTTTGAGCTATTTCCCACTTATCTCACCAAATGTCTTCCTCTTTCTCATCATCTCAGATTTGAATTCTTCAATAGCTTGTGGTCAGTTTTCTTTACTTTGGGAAGGTTTGGATGTGATTACTTGTTTGTTCTCCTCTGCTGTTTGCTCCGTTGTCTGGATTTTATCTGTGTAAAAGTTGTGAAGTGTTACAGTTTTCTTCTTGGTGATCTTTCTCTTTTGGGGTCCTTGTCTCTGGCTTGCCATTGTTAGCCCTGAACCCTCTCAGGTTTATCCTCACACTCAGCGTATGTCTGAGCTCTTTAGGCTCCAGAGGTCTCAGGTCTAGGTGTTTTCAGGGTCAAGCCTCCTGGTGGTCCCCTTGCTTGTTCCTCTGCCAGATGGTCCTTTTACAGTCTCAGGGAGCTGCTTCCACTGTTGTGCACCCCTCTGCACTGGCTCCCCACTCAAGGTCCGTGCCTGCACTCAGGATCTGAGTCCTTGCCTGAGGTCAGGATCTGTGTCTGAGCTTGAGTCCTTGCCTGCACTTGTGCCTGCGCTCAGGGTCTGTGTTCAAAGTCCACACCTTCTTTAGCCTTTTGGAGTCTTAAGTCTTGCTGCTCTCAGGAGCAGGCCCTGATGACCCCAGGTAGCTGCCAAGAACTTAATATGTGCCCCAAACTTGTTTTAACTCTTGTGAGCTGGCTTTGGCACTGTAGCTGATGGAGGTGGAGGAGGGGATGGCTCAGCTCTCATTTTAGTGAAAGCTGTTTTACCCCTTTATTACATGGAAATGCCTTGATTCCACGTACCTCCAATGCTTCGCCCTGTTTTAGCATCCCTTCTTTCCTCTGGATTTGTTTTTATGTCTTCTTGAGGAGTCATATATGTTTTGATTAGGATAGGTTATGCAGCTGCTTTTTACTCTGCCGCCATCTTAACTGAGAAATCCGTAGAAAATAGTTTTAAGAGAAGCAATTGGAGAATTACTGGACTACCTGACAGCAATGATGAAGAAAGATCCTTGGAATCATGTTACAAAACAATTATCAAATATTATTGCCCAGAGATCTTTGAATAAGAAAAGAAAAATAAAATGGAAAGAATTCACAGATCACCTCCAGAAAGGAATCCTCAATTGACAACTTCCAGGAACAAGATAACTAAATTCAAGAGCTGTGAAAGCAATGAAAAAATATTTCAAATAACATGGAGCTACGATCAGGATCACACAGAATCTAGCAACTTCTACATGGAGGATCATAAGGAATGGAATATGATATTCAAGAAGGAGAAAGATCTGGGTTTACAACCTAGAATCACCTATCTAGCAAAACTGCATATATTCTATCAGGGGAAAAATGGTCATTCAATAAGATAGATTTCCATGTATTCCTAAGGAATAAGCTAGACCTAAGTAAAACATATGAAGTCCAAATATGAAACACTAGATAAGGCCAAAAGGGTAAATAATAAAGAAAAAATTTAAGGAAATTATTAAGGTCAAAATGTTTATATGTCTACATGCAAAGATTTCTGTAATTCTCCAAAATTACTTTTAATAGTGGAGAAGATAGAAGGAATTTATTTGGAGAGAAAGTGGAAAAATAAGCAAATTGTGATGATATGATATATGTAACATGGAGAGGGCAGGGTGGAATTCCTGCAAGATACAGGGTCAAGCCTCAACCCCGAATTCCATGGGGTCCCCCCCTAGAGAACTCTGGGTGAGGGGGCTGTCGAGGGCAGTTAGGGGCAGTTGATTCCTGGGGGTTGAAGTGAGCTGATCTCTCTGCTTGTTGATCCTAGTTCTTGATTGCTTTGGAGGTCTTGTGGCTTAAAATCTACACAAGCCATTTTGGTTCTTCCCAGCAGCTAGCCTGTTTAGCTGAACTATACCTTTCCAGCAACAGCACAATTGTTATTTAGTTATTTAGATATTAGAAGTGATTAATTATAGGCTTTGATGGCAAGCTAGTTATAAAGACTGCCTCTCTGTCCTAGGGGGAGGAACTGTTTCTACCTAACAGATCAGGGCTTCCCAGATTTTATCCTAACCTTGACAAAACTTCCCTTCCCTCCCTTCCTCATTTATCAGTAAAACTTCATCTTTTGGGAGTAGTGCCTGTCTTATATTTTGGGAATACTCACATCCATCTTCAGCTAAGTTTTCTTCAGCTGTCCAGCCCATATAAGTCAGATTTGTCTGTCCCTAATAACTACAAGATATCAAGCTTCTCCTATTATACATTAGTCAAACTGTGGGGAAAATAAGTTGAGAAAAGTCAACATCATTAGAGAATTGCCTTGCTTAGCCTTGCCAGAAGAGTTCAGATCAAACCTCCATTTCCAACTGATTTCTAACTACTTGTTTGGAGGGGGGAGAAGGAGAACTGCGCCAGTTTATGCCCCTCCCTCTTCACTCAATCCTGTCAGTGGGAAAGGAGTGTGTATAGCAAGTTACCAAACACTGGCATATCTTCAGCTTCCCAAATATCTCTATTAAAATCAATACAACATGTAGAAGATGAAATATGATCATATGATGTCTATATAAATGTGATGATATGGAATAATGTTTGTATAATATAATATGTATGCATATGAAGGAAATGTAAAAATCAAGGGCTGAAGTAGAGGGTTGCACTGAGAGAAAAGGGAAGGGTGAAATAGAATGGAGTAAATTATATAACATGAAATGGCATGAAAAATCAAAAAGTGAGGGGAGGATAAGGGTGGTGATGGGAGATTTTTATAATAAAACTCTCTGACACAGGTTTAATTTCCCAAATATATAAGGATCTAAGTCAAATTTTCAAAAAACTCAAGTCATGGGAGCAGCTGAGTAGCTCAGTGGATTGAGAGCCAGGCCTAGAGACGGGAGGTCCTAGGTTCAAATCCAGCCTCAGACACTTCCCAGCTGTGTGACCCTGGGCAAGTCACTTGACCCCCATTGCCTACCCTTGCCAATCTTCCACCTATAAGTCAATACACAGAAGTTAAGGGTTTAAAAATTAAAAAAAAAAAAAACCTCAAGCCATTCCCCAATTGACAAATAGTCAAGGGACATGAATAGGCAGTATTCACACGATGAAATCAAAACTATAAATAACTACATAAAAAAGTGTTCCACATCTCTCCTGATTAGAAAAATGCAAATTAAAACAACTCTGAGTTACCACCTTACACTTAGCAATATGGCAGCAAAGGAAAATAATAAATATTGGAGGGGATGTGACAAACTTAGGACACTAATACACTGCTGGTGGAGTTGTGAATTGGTCCAACTCTTCTGGAGGGCAATTTGGAACTATACCTAAAGGGCTTTAAAAGAATATCTACCCTTTGATCCAGCCATACCACTGCTGGATTTTTTTCCCAACAAGACAATAAGGAAAAATACTTGTACAAAAATATTTATAGTCATGCTCTTTGTGGGTGGCAAAAAGTTGGAAAATTAGGGGTGTCCATCTATTGGGGAATGGCTGAATAAGCTGAAGTAGTTAATGGTGATGAAATATTATTGTCCTGAAAGGAATAATGAAATGGAAGAACTCCATGTGAATTGGAATTGATTCAAAGTAAAAGGAGCAGAACCAGGAAAACATTGTACACAGAGACTGATACATTATGGCACAATTGAATGTAATTTATTTTTCTACTAGCAGCAATGCAACGATCAGGAAAATCCAAAGGAACTGATGAAAAAGAATGCTATCCACATACAGAAAAAAAACTGTGAGAGCAGAAATGGAGAAGAAAAACAGGTGATTGATCATGTAGTTCATTCTGGATATGATTAGGGTTTTGATGTTAAAAGTTCACACTACTGCAAATATGAATAACTTGGAAATACGTTTTGAACAATGATACATATACAACCCAGTGGAACTGCTTGTCAGCTCCAGGAAGGGGGAGGAAACATAAAGTTGGTGGTGCAGAATCACTAATTATGTAACCATGGAAAATATTCTAAGTTAAAAAAGGAAAAAAAAATAATATTTTTCCATTCCCCAACTGATAGGAAAATTTTGTTTCTAATTATTTACTAAGCCCCAAACTGTTATTATAAATAATATTTGTACCTCTGTGTATTTTTCTTTCATTTTTATCCTCCTTTGTAGATACTATGTAGAATATCACTAAATCAAAGATTAAGTACAATATACTTTCCAAAATGGTTCAGCCAATACAGAATTCCAACACAATACATTATTGTCTCTCCAAAAATTCCAATTTTAATCTTTGTCCTCTTCACCAATATCATTTATGTTATGTAGATATTTAGAGTTTTTAAAATCATATATCTCTCTTTTTATTTTTTAACATTTATTAATAATCATTTTTAACATGGTTACATGATTCATGCTCCTACTTTCCCCTTCACCTCCCGCACTCCCCCCACCCATGGCCAATGAACATTTCCACTGGTTTTGTCATGTGTCCTTGATCAAGACCTATTTCCAAATTGTTGGTGGTTGCATTGGTGTGGTAATTTCGAGACCACAACCCCAATCATGTCCACCCCGACCCATACGTTCAAGAAGTTGCTTTTCTTATATATTTCCTCTCCTGCAGTCCTTCCTCTGAATGTGGGTAGCATCTTTCCCATAAATCCCTCAGAGCTGTCCTGGGTCATTGCATTGTTGCTGGTAAAGAAGCCCATTACATTCGATTTTACCACAGTATATCAGTCTCTGTGTACAATGTTCTTCTGGCTCTGCTCCTTTCACTCAGCATCAGTTCCTTGAGGTCTCTCCAGTTCGCCTGGAACTTCTCCAGTTTGTTATTCCTTTTAGCAAAATAGTATTCCATCACCCGCATATACCACAGTTTGTTCAGCCATTCCCCAATTGAAGGACATGCCCTCCTTTTCCAGTTTGTTGCCACCACAAAAAGCTCAGCTATAAATATTTTCGTACAAGTCTGTTTATCTATGATCTCTTTGGGGTACAAACCCAGCAATGGTATGGCTGGATCAAAGGGCAGGCATTCTTTTATAGCCCTTTGAGCATGATTACAAATTGCCAGCCAGAATGGCTGGATCAGTTCACAACTCCACCAGCATTGCATTAATGTCCCAATTTTGCCACATCCCCTCCAACATTCATTACTCTCCCCTTCTTTCATTTTAGCCAATATGCTAGGTGTGAGGTGATACCTGAGAGTTGTTTTGATTTGCATTTCTCTAATTATTAGAGATTTGGAACACTTTCTCAAGTACTTATTGATACTTTTGATTTCTTTACCTGAAAATTACCTATTCATGTCTCTTGCCCATGTATCAATTGGGGAATGGCTTGATTTTTTATACAATTGCTTTAACTCCTTGTATATTTGAGTAATTAGACCCCTGTCCGAGTTTTTCGTTATAAAGATTTTTTCCCAATTTGTTGTTTCCCTCCTGATTGGGACTACATTGTTTTTGTTTGTACAAAAGCTTTTTAGTTTAATATAATCAAAACCATTTAATTTACGTTTTGTAATTTTCTCTAACTCTTGCTTGGTTTTAAAGTCTTTCCTTTTCCAGAGATCTGACAAGTATACTATTGTGTGTTCACTTAACTTATTTATAGTTTCCCTCTTTATATTCAAGTCATTCACCCATTCTGAATTTATCTTGGTGTAGGGTGTGAGATGTTGATCTAAACCCAATCTCTCCCATATTGTTTTCCAAATTTCCCAGCAGTTTTTGTCAAATAGTGGATTCATGTCCCAAAAGTTGGGCTCTTTGGGTTTATCATACACTGTCTTGCTGATGTCATTTTCCCTAAGTCTATTTCATTGATCCTCCTCTCTGTCTCTTAGCCAGTACCATATTGTTTTGATGACTGCTGCTTTATAGTATAGTTTAATATGTGGTACTGCTAGGCCCCCTTCCTTCACATTTTTTCATTATTTCCCTTGATATTCTTGATCTTTTGTTATGCCAAATGAAATTTGTTATAGTTTTTTCTAATTTAGTAAAGAAGTTTTTTGGTAGCTTGATAGGTATGGCTCTAAATAGGTAAATTAATTTGGGTAGAATGGTCATTTTTATTATGTTAGCTGGACCTACCCATGAGCAATCAATGGCTTTCCAATTGTTTAGATCCAGTTTTATTTGTTTGGAAAGTGTTTTGAAGTTGTTTGCATATAATTGCTGTGTTTTTTTTGGAACATAGATTCCTAAGTATTTTATATTGTCTAGGGTGATTTTAAATGGTGTTTCTCTTTCTACTTCTTGCTGCTCTAGTGTGTTGGAAATGTATAGAAATGCTGATGATTTATGTGCATTTATTTTGTATCCTGCAACTTTGCTAAAATTGTTGATTATTTCTACAAGCTTCTTAGTTGATTCTCTAGGATTTTTTAAGTAGACTATCATATCATCTGCAAAGAGTGATAACTTAGTTTCCTCCTTGCCTATTTTGATACCTTCAATTGCTTTTCTTCTCTAATTGCAACTGCTAGTGTTTCTAGTACTATGTTGAATAATGGAGGTGATAATGGGCATCCTTGTTTTGTTCCTGATCTTATTGGGAAGGCTTCTAATTTATCCCTATTGCATATGATGTTTGTTGATGGTTTTAGGTATATACTATTTATTATTTTTAGGAAAGGTCTTTCTATTCCTATACTTTTCAGTGTTTTCAATAGGAATGGATGCTGTATTTTGTCAAAGGTTTTTTCAGCATTTATTGAGATGATCATGTGAATTTTGTTTCTTAGACTGTTGATATGGTCAATTATGTGGATGGTTTTCCTAATGTTGAACCAACCTTGCATTCCTGGTATAAATCCCACTTGATCATGGTGGATGATCTTCTTAATTACTTGCTGGAGTCTCTTTGCTAGTATTCTATTTAAGAGTTTTGCATCTATGTTCATTAGGGAGATTGGTCTGTAGTTTTCTTTCTCTGTTTTTGATCTCCCTGGCTTTGGAATCAGTACCATATTTGTGTCATAAAAGGAATTTGGTAGGACTCCTTCTTTGCTTATCATATCAAATAATTTGTATAGTACTGGGATTAGTTGCTCTTTGAATGTCTGATAGAATTCCCTTGTGAATCCATCAGGCCCTGGTGATTTTTTCTTAGGGAGTTCTTTGATGGCTTGTTCAATTTCTTTTTCTTATATGGGATTATTTAGGTATTCTATTTCTTCTGCTGTTAATCTAGACAGTTTATATTTTTGTAAATATTCATCCATATCGCCTAAATTGTTATATTTATTGCCATATAATTGGGCAAAATAGTTTTTAATGATTGCCTTAATTTCCTCTTCATTAGAGGTGAGGTTTCCCTTTTCATCTTTGATACTGTCAATTTGGTTTCCTTCTTTCCTTTTTTTTATTAGATTGACTAGTACTTTGTCTATTTTATCTGTTTTTTCAAAGTACCAGGTTCTAGTCTTATTTATTAATTCAATAATTCTTTTACTTTCGATTTTATTAATTTCTCCCTTGATTTTTAGTATTTCTAATTTACTTTCCATGTGGGGATTTTTAATTTGCTCGCTTTCTAATTTTTTGAGTTGCATGCCCAATTCATTAATCTCTACCTTCCCTAATTTTTTAATATATGCACTCAAGGATATAAATTTCCCCCTGAGTACTGCCTTGGCCGCATCCCACAGAGTTTGGTAGGATGTCTCATCATTGCCATTTTCTTCAATGAAATTATTGATTGTTTCTAGATTCCTTCTTTGACAAATTGGTTTTGGAGAATCATATTATTTAATTTCCAATTGGTTTTTGATTTGCCTGTCCATGTGCCCTTACTAATTATTATTTTTATTGCATTATGATCTGAGAAGGTTACATTTATTATTTCTGCTCTTTTGCATTTGTTTGCAATGATTCTATGCCCTATAACATGGTCAATCTTTGTGAATGTACCATGTGCAGCTGAAAAGAAGGTGTATTCCTTTTTGTCCCTATTTATTTTCTCCACATATCAATTAGATCTAATTTTTCTAGGACTTCATTCACCTCTCTTACCTCTTTCTTATTTATTTTTCGGTTTGATTTATCTAGATCTGACAGAGGAATATTTAGATCTCCCACTATTATGGTTTTACTATCTATTTCCTTCTTGAGCTCTGCCAGTCACTCCTTTATGAATTTGGGTGCTATGCCACTTGGTGCATACATATTGAGCAGTGTTATTTCCTCATTGTTTATATTGCCTTTAATCAGGATGTAATGACCTTCCCTGTCTTTTTTAATCATATCTATTTTTACTTTGGCTTTGTCAGAAATCATAAGAGCCACTCCTGCCTTCTTTTTCTCATTTGATGCCCAAAAGATTTTGCTCAAACCCTGGACCTTAAACTTGTGTATGTCCACCCGCCTAATATGTGTTTCTTGTAGACAACATATGGTGGGATTTTGGTTTCTAATCCACTCTGCTATTTG